>NC_087554.1:1428030-1698030 GCF_036250125.1 Pseudopipra pipra | reverse complement strand
TAGCCACTGCTCGTGGTGTTAGCTGTGACCAAGGTAAGCGGAGGGGGAACCCCCTCGGCGGCCCCCTCCGGGTCCTGCCTCTCTCTCTCTCTGTGGTGCGGGAATGGGTGCCTGCTCTTTGCCTAGTTTTGTTACCTTGCTGGCTGCTCGGTGTGTGAGGACTAGAAAAGGTAGGAGAAGCTGGATGAGACTGCACTACGAGTTGAGTTAAGTTGTGCCTGATTTAACCTGGGAATCTCGTCTATGTGCGTGTGCATGCTTTGGGAAGAGATGCAACTGATCTTTACCTAGAGATGCAGATGCGACGGATTTTTTTTTTTCCTAGCTAAGGATGCAAGTTGATTTTGCATAGCTAAAGAGATGCAGCTGAGCTCTAGCTGGCACTGTGCACGACTGATCTTACATAGATAAAGAGACGCAGCTGATCTTTACCTACATGGAGATTAACTGACCCCTCTGTGTACGCAACCTACGGCTGAAAGGGAGAGCCGTGCATGTATTGCTGATGATCCAATATCCGCATCTACTTTGCTATAATTAATGATGTGAGTGCGTGCGTGCGTGTGTGTGTGTGTGTTTGACAAGCCTGAAACCCAAACGCAGCCCCCCCAACTGGAGATCATTCGGATAAGCTTTCTGCTCATCTCCCTATCTCTAGTGCCTCCCCCCACACTCCCCCCCCCCCCCCTCCGCTCGCTTCCGATTCTTCCTACGTAGAAATGTAGCTAATAATATTTAGTCTCCGGGCTAAAAATAAGCTCTGGAAAGTCAGCAGTTTGGCGGAGCAGCGGCGGTAGCAGCAGCGCTCGCAGGTAGCGAGGCTCTGGGGGTCCCCGGCTCTGCACGGAGAGGCTGTGCATCGCCCACCCCCCCGCTCCCCGCGCTGCCGGGGGCAGTGCGCTCCCGCGAAGGAGGGTCCGCACGGAGCCGCGCTGCCCCCGCCGCCCCGCTCCAGCCAGCCTGCGCCTCCCCTCCCGGGGAATCCCGGCCGCCGGGAGCCACCCTTCCTCCCCGCCCCGGCGGAGCCGAGGGGCGGCCGGCCGAGCCCCCAAACGCGGCCACGGCGCGGGGGCGACGGGCGCTCCCTGCGGCAGAGCCGGCGGCGCCCCGCGGGCCCCGCTGCGGCGCCGGGGCCCCGCCGGGCGGGAGGGAGGCAGGGAGGGAGGGCGGATCCCGCCGCCCCCGCCTCCCGCCGGGCTCCCGCTCCGGCTCGCACGTAGCGCCGCCGAGCAGGGAACCCCCCGGCAGGCGGGATGCCGGCCCCGCCGCGGGGGAGGCGGCGGCGTCCCCACCGCGCAGCCGGGCGGAGCCGCCGCGCAGGGCACCGCGGGCCGGGCCGGGCCGGGCCGGGCTCCCCCCGCCGGTGTCCCCCGGTGCTCCCCCCCGCCCCCTCCGCGGTTGCCACGGCGACCGCCTCCCCCCAGGAGGCACCGTCCTGCGGAAACGGGGGCACGGGGGCGCGGTGCCGCGGGGATGGGGGCGGCGGGGATGCCGCCCCTGCGCCGCCCACTCCGCCCCGCGCCCCGGGAGAAGCTCTTCGCCGGCGGCCCCCGGACGGCACCGCTCGCCGCGCCCGGCACCGGAGCCGGGCCGGGCACCGGCACCGGCCGCAGCCAAAATGGAGGTGCTGCAGGACGGCACCGGAGGGGCGCCGGGCGCGGGGCTCCCACGGAAGTCGGTCACCTGGCGCCTCTGCTGCGGTGGTATCTGTTTGGGGTGGCGGGGTTTGGGGGTTTTTTTATCACGAAAGCGAAGCGGCCGCTCTCCTCTCCGGGAGATGCGCTGCCGGCGGCCCGGGCTCCGCGCCGCGCCCCCCGCCCCCAGGCCGGCCGGGGAAAGGGGCCGGGCAGGATCCCTCCGTGGATTTTTCCATTTTCACTTGGAGAACTTGCGTTTGCTGGGGATGCCTGTCAGGGTGCCATATGAGGCAGTTCTTGGCAGCTCTAAGGCGAGGAGAGAGGAGGCCGAGAAGAGTCAGGTCGCAGCAGCATCCGTCATTTGCGGGCTGGGTGAAACTCAAACACTCGTAGTTTGCAGTGTTGGTTTCATTAAATTCATAATGAAACGTCCTCTGACCTTTTTTCACAGAGGATAAAGTCATGTGGTAGAGCTAATATCTGGATACATCCACTGTGAACTAATGGTTGATGAGCCCTACTAAAAATCTATCCACTTCCCAAAATAAATTGTTCTGTTATATAGGAGGTTGCCAAGGAGCTTCTATTTATATGAATTTTCCACTCCATGCATAATTTTGTGTATCTTCCTATATTTTAGGTTTGCACCCATTACTTTCTTACCAGCTCTTAAAAAACTCTGATATTTCCTTTCTGCCTCTGTTGCCATGTTTCTCTTGAATTCTAATGATTCTCTGCAGAGACACATGGGACAGGCAGCTGCTAACAAATGACACTGGGCCATATTTGGTCACATTTGCTCACGGTGACTCATACCTTAATCTGCAAGTAGCTTTATTGATTTTAGTATCTACTATTTCTCCAAGAGCTGTCACCACTTTGGTGGTGGTTCATCACCACCTTTCATCTCTTACCGTTATGACACCGTAAAATGTCCAGTCTTCTTTGAATATCTCTTCATCCTGCAAAGTTTTGACATGGCAGTCTATCTTTCCCCTTTTTTTAATAGTTTTATTTTACCTAGTACCACAAGTGTTGTCTTCAGTGGTTTGGTGTCTGTCTGGTGTCTGTGTCCAGCATGAGATTTTTTTTTTTTAATATGGTGTTTGACATGGGTATTGCCTCTGCAAGTTTGCCATTCTCAGCAGCTCTCCATTTGGGTAACTTCTTGGATTTTCAGCATTGTTAAACAATTTCCTGTTTCAAATGGTCTGATAGTTCTCAGTATTTATTTTTAGTGGCCACCATTCACAGGCATGTGTGCTGGTGGATTAATGTCTAGCATTTCATTAATCTGAGGTGGCTGGACGCATACATTTGGCTTTTTACAGCAAGTCCTTTATTTCTTTTCTTTATCACACCAATGCTGTTGAGCTCTTAGAAATGCCCTAAGAAAATGCAGACTGTGTGCCATTTATTTACCATAAGTTGCTTCCTAAATACGGTGGCATACGGTTGCCCTGCCATGAGAAATTGTGGAAAGGTGGATGAATCCCAAGGGACAGATTTTCCTTAGAACTGTAAGTCTTACCATGAATCACTGTAGTAAATCACCAATGAGCACTTGAAGATGTAGGTGCTAGAATTTTTTTAAATCAGATACGCAAACAAAGAGAGTATCCATGAGATTTCAGGAGAACTAGTTCATTCCTCTAGCAAAAAATAGTCATGTCAAGTTCTGTGAAAAGGATCTGTAAGAAACTGTACCTCTCAAAATTGTGGGAAATCAGTAGTTTCCCTAGACCTTGGGAAAGAGACAGGTAGCACAAGGTAAAATACATATGGATAGACACTTTCACGGCTCCCTCCCCTTTGAGCTAACATTAGATTGGGGCTAAGAAACTAGGGCTAGCAAAAGCAGGCTTGTCAAAGTGGTCCTTAAAATGGATTTGATGGCTTTTGGGGCATGAAGAACTAGAAAGAAAAAAATGAACAAATGCAGGACTTGTTTTTGTAATCCTCATTTTCATTTGTGGTCAGCAAGTCCAGCTAGTCATAAGGACCACAGAATATGGGCAGATGATACGTAAAAAAAAAGGTATTACTTTTGTATGCCTGAAAGTAGGATTTTGAAACAAGTGTGAGTATCCAATGTTTCTCTTGTGTATGAGTTTCCAAGCGTTTTTACACCTCCTTTCTGTGTCTCTCCCACCACATTGTTAGGAATACTAAAATGCCCTGACAGGGAAATGTCAGGGGACATCCTGCAGTGCCCAGGGCACGTGATGAGCAGGTTCTCATGCAAGCTGCTCACCAGCTTTGGTGAATCCCTACACCCACGTGCCAGCAAGGTGTAGGGTAGGGCGCTGGCTTCTCCTATGAACTGAAAATATCTCTGAGACATACTCTTGCAAAACTGTAGCCAGGAAAACATACCAACTGACATGGAGTTCATATAACAACTGCCCACCCATTTCATTATTTCACAAATGTGTGATTCGTGCTTGTGAGCTGTCACCATTAACATTTCCATCTGTCTCAATATTGCTTCTATTCTTAGTTGCTTTGTGATAGATGTAGGTGTATGAAAAGGATTTTTCCCCCCTCCTTGTGTCGTGAAACAAAATAAATGAAAGCCACATATCTGTAATCCACGCATTTCACGCAGGCAGCAAGAAATACAGGCACTTTTGTGGCACTCCCATTACTAGATGTAGAGGTGGAGTAAGAAGCAAGAAGTGAGTAAGCAGGAAGGGAAGTAAGAAGTCCATGTGGCCTCTCGGTGCTGCCGGAACATGTGCTCAATGGGGAAAACCATAAATAAGGCAAAATCTAACTCCAAAAGAATAATGTTGCTTTGATTGCCTTTTGAGCATGCAGTTGGAGAGACCTATTTTCCTAACCATGTAAGTATGGGAATAATTTTATTTACCATGGAATCCTAATTGGTCTCTTCCTGAGGCAGTCTCAAAGGGAAAATAGCTGTGACACGCTTTGGTGTTCAACAGATGAGGTCCTCAGCTGTGTAGATATTTCTAAACTCAGAGCTTTCAAGCTACTCATCGCTTGGACAAACAGAAAACTCTTTGCGTAACGTAGACAAAACCTGCATTTCCCAGTACCTCTATGCCAAAAGTGGAATCGATGGGCTACCTGTGGAACTGATCTGACATTTCACAACAGTCTCCAGCAAAAGTGAAATCTTGCTTCAGTCACGTTATTCGTGTTTTCATTTGAACTTCATGGCCCAGTGCAAACTCATAGTCTCCTGATGGAAAAAGTCTTTTGAAGTCGCTAATGGATGTGACTGATTTCCACCCCTGGCACAGGTTGACGCTTCCCAGAGAGGCAGGGATTAGCCAGGTCTGGTCCGTGGCATAAGCTGGGCAGCGGGGGGTTGGCCCCTGCCCCTCCTTTGCTCGTGGAGAGTCTTGGGGCCAGGACATTGCCACAGAGCCAGCTCTGCTGTCGGTAAGCGGTTTCCTCACAGTCCCAGGCTGTTGTATTGTCTCCCATAGGGAACATTAGTGGTGGGACTGTAATGGACCAAAGTCTTGCCAGAAGTGGCCAAGTGTATACTTTCTCTTCCCCTTGCCTTTTCGTGGTTTGGTCTGTCTTTTTATTTTTTTTTTTTCCCTTCCCAAAATAGCACACAAAACCCCAATTTAACAAGCGTAAACTGTACACTCTGGCCTCCAATTTATTTTGACATTTGGCAAGAATGATTATGCAACATGTTCATTAAGTCATAACATTTTTGCTACTTTCCCATTCCAGATCCTTATTGACTGTAGCACATGTGAAAATAATGAACTTATTTATTCTCCAAATGGACAGTAGACCCCAAAGCTCCCAAGAAATAGCATTGTTTAGGATGTAATGTATGCAGTGACTTTTAAGGCCCTAGGTCTTACCTGACTGTAAAAAAAATAATGGTTCATTTCTGAAAGGGGTGAGGACAAGTTTATCATCCACTAAAATGTTTATAAGATTGTGCAGTTAAGGAGGTCTCATCAGACCAGTTGTTTCTTTTTTCTTAAACAGAGCCTTTGTGGGATTTGGGAATAATGCAGTAAAAAGTTATGGTAGTAGATAATTAGATGGACCAACTAAAAGCAATATGAAAGGGGGCTGGTAGCACAAGGATTACAGAAGGTGTGTGGGCATTTTGACATCCAGAAAACATTATAGATCTGGTCTCAGCTACCTCAGTCTCATGATGATAATTAAGAAATGTGGGTGTAGAGAAGCTCTTTGCATGGTTTGGTTGGATTATTGCTGCAGTTCAAAACACAATTGACAGAGACACCCACATTGGACATGATTGCCCTTTGATGAGGCAGATACTGACTTTTTAAAGCTGACACAGTTAAAATTATGTCTAAAGTTTATGGGGCCACAAGCTTCACTCTAGACTCCATTATTATAACAAATGGTAAAATACAAGTCGAAGCAGTAAAAGAAAAAGGGAGAGGCATGCTGAGGAGGAAGGGACCCTGGCAGTGGGAAGGCTTCAGGTTTAACCCTTCTCTCATCTGTTTGGCAAGACTAGAAGCACATGGACAGCATTCAGGGGGTTGGCTCTGTAAATGTGTCTTCTTTAAAGAAAGACAGGAGGGAAGACCAGCGAGTCTGGTTCCATTGATAACCCACAGAGTGTAAAGCTTGGTTCCTATACAGCTTGTGTGTTGCGTGGCACACCTTTCCAGCTCTTTTACTTCCAACAGAGATGTTACTGAACTCCCCTCTGAGCACTGAAAAAGGTAAAAAAATACCATAAATTAAAAAACAAAACAAAAAAACCCAAAAACAAACAAACAAAACAAAACCCAAAACAAAACCCCAAAAAACAAACAAACAAAACCAAAAAACCAAACCCAAAAAGTTTGCAGTTTTTTATATGTAGAATATGTTTTTAAGAAACACTTGTGAATGGGAAGAGAATGATGGAGGCTGTTTAGATGGTGATTGCTCGAGCCTAAGACAAGACTTAACGTGCTCACTCTTGCAGCATATTCTTCTAATATTAGAGACACTAAACCTGTACAGCTATGGAAATGTCAAAGTATTGACTTCAGCCCTGATCATGCATTCAGGTTTCTTTATTCTTTTACATGTTACCTTGAAACATCAGCAATAGAAGGATGGTGGCCCACAGGTTGTTCTGTATCTGTCACTTAGCTCCCATTCAGATTTTCCCTGGGGAATCAGAAAAGGCCATACATTGTCAAGGCAGACAGAGCTGTGAAAATATTTGACATTTCAAAATTATCTTTTTTTTTTCCAATATTTTCAACACAAACTCAGTTCTATATTGTTTTACAGAGTGTTCAAAGATGCTTCCAGTATTTCCCTCTAAAGCTATCATCAGTAGTCTGACAATGACATTTGATAAAATATTCAGATTCAAAGCAAAATAATATCATGAAAAGACAATGGGTTTAATGGATTTCAGGGAAACAGGTGGTTACCAAAGGGGAGGGGGGGGGGGGGAAAGGCGGCTGATTTCTGACAGCAAATACCTTTGAAACCCAACCAACTCCACTGAGAATGGGATGCACCAAGAGTCATGAGTAGAGGCCACGAGACGGGAGCTGCTTAGGTGTTAGTTGGCTCTGTCAAATACATGTTCACTCACATCTGCCAGAAGTTTATAAAACCATCTGAGAGGATATTGGGCTGAATTTTGTAAACAGATAGCTGATAAAATAGTACTGACCATGAAAACAAAAAGCCTTAGCAGTTTTTAAATGAGGCTAAATCCAGGGTTTGAATTTTCCAGTGGATGACGATACATCTCAAATGTCCTTTACTTCTGTACATCTCTTACTGTAGCCTGAAGTATGAAACCCCTTATTCTATTGCTGAAAACCTGTTGTATCAGGGAGCAAATAAAGAATAAAGTATCTATTGGTCAGAGTCATTCACAGGAGTGAATCTTACAGTATTTCCCATCCAAATCTCTTTCTGTGTCCCAAATTTGGTTTATTGACTAAGTTATTCTAAGTCCTTGCACCACACTCATCATTCATCATTGAACACCTTTCTAAGTGGCATGACTAATATCTGTCACACGTTTTGCTCTCATCCTCTTCCGAGGAAACAACTATTTAATTGTAGGATTTTTCCATACTGGTTTGTTTGTTTGTTGAGTTGGTTCATTTGGTTGGGTTTTGTTTGGTTTGGGGCTTTTTGTTGTTGCGCATAAGTCTTTCACAAAGCTCTTGGTGGTGCAAGAGGTGAGAGTTTAATCATAGATTCACCTGTTCTCTTTCTCTGTGGCATTCACTCCTATATCAGCAGTCCGTCACTCTATCCACCACTTATTCCCCAGGCAGATCTGATTCTCGTGCTTTTTCCGCCCACCACCTGTTGTTTTCCTCTTCCCAAATCCTTCACCTAGAATTAGCTGCCCAACTATGGTCATAGCCCAGGAGGCCCAGTGCTTTTCTCACCTCTTTTTTTGAGCTCCTTCCAAGACCCAAATGTCTCTGACTTCAGAGGGGCTTTTAATCCCCAGTCCACTGCCTTTGGCACCAAACAGTTATTTTTATCATCTACTTTCCCATCAAAGTTTTTCTGCAGCATTCCCTAAAGAAAATTCTGCTGGTTCTCAAATCTTAAGGAAACCAAAATATCTGACAAGAAGGCTAAGTCCTTAAAAAGGCAAACCTAGAAAGTTAATTCAAAACAGCCAGAATTTCCTATTCATTTTCCATATGGATTTTCCAGACAAAGGATTTTTACATCAAAGGGTGTAAATTCAGACTAATGCAAGGCATACACTTCAGGCCAGAGGAAAAGACAAAGATGATGGACCTTTCCAAATTATTTTCTGTTGGGTCCATCGGCCTGTCCAAGAGCAACAGGGTAGGACCAAAGCCAGGTACTGACTCGCCTCCTTGACCACCAGAGGCCATTTCACCAGCAGCTGCTTGCATGTGGCAGCTGCCCGGGGCTCTGATCAGCAGCAGAACTTCCCTGCAGGGCTCCTGTGGGCTGCATTGACCCCCCTGCCAGCGAGGAGGTGTGGGAGCACCAGGAGGTGACAGGCAAGCGGGAGTGATGGATAGTGCTGGAGACCTGGCAGGCCCAAGGCTGGCCCACCTTAGGGAGGCAGTGCTTGGATGGAAAAGAAATAGAGATGCATCTTGCCCAGTATAGGGGAACATGGGATGAAAGGTCCATCTTCCTGGCAATCTAGTTTAGCAATCCCTCAGCCATCTGCAAGCGTGTCCTGCCTGGCTGTATCTGAAGCCTTGATGATGGAAGCTGTCCACTGACTTCTGAGTCCGTGCTTTCTGTGGGGTGTTAGTAAAGATTAATGGTTAGCTAAAAATCAATTGGCTAAATTTAGATGGAGGTCTAGTACCAGTTTGTCAAACAGACAATGAGAATGTGTTTTTCATCTGCTTGTCTTTCATTTGTATTAGCACTCAGGCTGAGCCTTTTTTCCTGAGTTTCTCTAAGCCCATCAGTATGTGGAATTAGCACAACGTTCATTCACTGCAAGGGTGAGGGCCTGACAAAAGCACAGCAAACCCAAACTGCAAAATAAACTATGTAGTCAGTTATGCTTCCCCAGCTCTGGTAGCTGGTGAAATTTTCTGGCAGTTAACGGGGTCTAAATTAAGAAGCTAATCAGAAATAAGACTGAAAATTGTGTTGGTTCTTATTTACTTTCTTTTATCTTGATATGACTTCTTAAAAGAATATTTTTAACAGATCCTTTAAACATTTGTAGTAAGAAGCAATAGACAAAATGTCATAATTTCCATATGAAGGAGTTTCTCTCAGTGCAATTCCTATATAAAAAAGCCATTTTATCCTAATATGGTCTTAGAGCCTAAGTAACATATTCTGTCGCAATGACTTTTGCATCAAAACAATTTTTCTGTTTCATATCCAAGAAGAAATGTTGAATATTTAAATTCCATATCCTTTTTGATCTTAATTCCCATCACAGAAGAGCTCTTTAGGCCTCATCAATGTGCTCTAGGTGCAATATCAGAGTATATTTTTCATATTACGGGATCTAACCCAAATTAAGAAACCAATGGGGTAGAAGCTATACATGCCTGGAAGGGAAAATGATTCTGCTCGGAGCACGTAGCAGGGTAAAGCATCAAACAGAAACGCAACAAAAGTCTAAAATAAGGGTTTTAATGCCTTGCTGCAAAGTCCTTGCTGAAAATCTAGCACTCAGCTCCCTTCTGATTTAAAAACTTAGCATTCCTGCTGACTTGAGTGGTGTTTATATTCAAATAAGTAAAGGCACCATGAGTACAACTGCAAGTTGCAATAAATTATAGCAGATTAAGCAGGCTAACTAATGATACAAAGAGGTGTTTAAAGCTACCACTCCCTTGTAAGCATTTACGTTTCAGATGTATAAACTACATGAAAAATAAACAGTGTCCAGAAAATAAATGTAGATAACGTTGTTTACGAATTTATACTCCAATGGCACGAGTCCTGAACCACCAAGAAAGGCCCCACTAAATATCCTGCCAAAGCCAGGGGTGTATTTTACTTGAGTAGCCTTTGAGTTGTATCCAACCCTAAAAATAAAGGGGCTTTGAGCATGTCAAATGCGGGACTGCTTTCCTCCTGCTTAGGGTTATGTTCGCACAGGTTTTGTGGTGGTGGCCGTGTCTCCACTGCTGAATGCTCCTGCCCCACCACCACACCTCAAGAGCCACCCCGTCCTTGTGCAGGCTTGGGGCAGAGAAATCGATACGTTTTCCCATTTGAGAAATGGTGTAGAACGTGAGGAAAGTTATTTTAAAATAGCTTAAAATTTGTATTGATTTTTTGAATCAATATTTCAGGATTTTTGAATTCCAGAGTAGCCGTACATCCGCCCTGTGTCTTGTTCCCATCTCTCTGCATCTATAAATGATAGTCTGAGCACGTCACGTGCTGCAGAGAGAGAACCAGCTACGCATCCAATTACCCCCATACCTTACTCGTGAGGAGGAAAATAATATTTTAATTGGAGTACTCAAAAATACAGCTAGACTGATACCAGCTACTATTTAAGGCAATTCTGCGATGCAAGTCAATGAAATGATTTTGTCTGGCCAGCGCAGAGGAATAAAGGCCCCTGTGCCATTCCCACTCCTTGGGGCTGGGTGCTGCAGGGAAAGGAAAGAGGAAGTGGGGACGGCACCCTCTTTGTTGGCATCTTTCACTGTGTATTAGCTCACACATGCCCCAGTGGTGTCTCTTGCTGCTGTCAGTGCTCACATGCCACCCGGGCGCTCCTCTGCCGTGGATAAACAGACCATCCCTTTTATCTGGACAAGTGAAAACTGCCGGACAGACACGTGGCTGCCTATTAATCTCCGAAGTGGAATGTAGTAACATTTACACACAACATGGTTCCAGTCATTAAATTACTGAAAGATTAACAATCCCGAGTGCTCAATAAACAGAAAAGGCACCGTGCAAACGAAACGTTCTAGTCAGGGGAAATTTTTGCTTTAACATGACTAATCCGGTACTTGTTTCTTGAGCCGCAAGTCACAGTAACTGGAGGAGGAGAACATAATGTGGTCTGGATTTCATTTTGAGGACTATCTTTAATTTTTACTGCTGTGCTGATAATTTTAGTTTGCAATTAACAAAAATATCTACCATTCCTCAAATACTTCTCTCTTTAATGTTTTAGGTGGTTAACATAGAAAATGTTTTGAACTCCAGGGTTGTTTCTTAGGTGAAATAGCTTGATACCCTATTTAAAGAAAAAATACCCTGAATTCATCTTTAAACACATCAGCTTGTTAAAAGTATTGACGTGGCTGTGCTTTAAAGAGGGACTGAGCCAAAGCACCTTAACCTCTTTGGGAAGATGTAGACAACTAAGGGCAGCGTAAAATACCTTAATATGAAAGTCGTGCAGGGCAGTAGAGCCAGAAGAACTATTTAATGTTTACACATGCTTTTCATTCCCAAGGATCTCCGCGTGCCCAAGGAGGATCCCTCCCTCCAGCTCCTGGCCAGAGCAGGGTCCTGTGGGTGGTGGGCACCCCAGAACAGCTACCAGCCCCCAGCACCCAACACCATCCATCTTCCACCTCCCCTCCCTGACTGTTTGCTTTAGATCTCTTATCACCCATCACCCTCCGGGCAATATCGCTGAGCTGCCGCACCTGGCGAATGGAGCGCTTGAGCTTGATGTCTGAGGAGATTTTAGTTGCCTAAAGAGAAATAAACTACAGAAGGGCATTCACAGGGCTGTAGACCTGGGATTTGGGGGCTTGCTTAGTTTTAGTACATACCCAAAATATGCTCTCCACAGTTATGCACTAAAGAGGGTTTGGTAAGGCATATACCTACTCCGACAAGCTGCTGTCTAAGTTTATGAACCCTCTGGAATCTGATCCCTTTAAATATTAAAAATAATCCACTGTATTGCATCTAATTGAAACCCACAGAATACTTAGAGGAAAGGAGAGATGAGTCAATCCCAACACCTTTCACCCACAAGTGCACCAACAGTTTTCTGATCTTCTTTAATCATAGAGCTCCAATGGCCTGATTCGTCACAGGAGTGCATCTCCAGCCATCTAATCTTTCCACGCTCGGCTCAGGTTTCCCCCATCCCAAGGAATCACACACAACGTCTTTGGAGAAGAGGGGATTTTCTTTTTCCCTTCCCATGTCTGCAGCTTCCTCAGAGTCTGCATTTTTGTTGTTGTTCCGTGCCCTCTTTGCTGCCTGCTGCAGTGGAGCCATGGCTGGGCTGTTAGCAGGAAGGTCAGGGGTGGGTGGGGAAGGGCTCAGGCACCGTTAGCCAGACACCCAGTACACTGGATACTCTCAGACACAGCCCAGATACTTTGCTCTTTGCTCAGGTACTGGGTTATTAAACATGCCTCCAAAACAACAGCAGTAAGGCAGAGACACTCAGGAGATGAAGAGCCAGTTTTAGTGAGTGCTAAAGCATCAGGGCACGATAAACCCAACTCTTAATGTTGCCGCTGGGTTGTGTTCATTCTCTTCTTAATTTTTTCCCTGTTTTCACCTTTTTGACTGTGCCACCATCCTCGACAGCTGCCCTCTACCCCTCAGTGTGGGGCCAGCCTAGCACAGCTCAACACTGGCCACAGGACCAGGTGGTCAGGACGAAGGGTGAATTGTCCTCCTGGCTTCCCCCAGCCCTTCTGCACAGGGAAGAGGGATTTCGTATGTGGTTTAGGACTCCCACTGTCCAAGCAGTGCATGGAGTTCATGCAAAACCCCAAAAGGGAAGCCTAGAGGCTGGGATGGGGAGGATTTTCTTGGTGTGGGTGTGGGTGTGGGTGTGCATCATTCGATGCATGTGGTAATTGTCACAGATGACACATATATTCCATTTCTATGACACTTGATGCCAATAGAGACAACTATATGAGCAGTGGCCAGAAACAAACCCAGAAGGGGCGTGCTCAGCTAACAAGTATGTTCATGAGCAGCTTAATAAATTTATGTATAATAGACACATGTATTTCCTCGTTTGCAAAAAACTAATCTGCACCTACCACAGAGCTGTCAGAGAAGCAGTTTCGTGCACATAAAGCATGCTAAAATCCCTGACTAGAAGGCATGGAACAAAATCCAGGGTACAGATCCCACCATGTGATGGAAAGCTGGCATACCTCTAGCAGACATGAGAAGAGACCAATTATTTTAATTCTTTGTTGGAGTTTTAAAATCACTTTTGCTGTAGCTGCAGGGTGACGATTCTGAGCTATTAGGTGGTATTTTCTTGAGGAAAAATGTTGTGGTTGTGCTGCCTGTGATTGAAAGGGTAGGTTTCCCTGCTTTATCCTGTGCACATGCAGCCTACAAACTATGTCTAATGAAAGATCTTTGGATTTGTATTCCTGTCTTTGCTGTTTCACATAATACTTTCCCTGCTAAAATGAGGCCGAAAGGCCTCTTGACAGATGTTGTTCACTGAAAGCGAAATTAAGCTCGAAATTAAGAGCAAGTACCCTGTGCTATTTAAGGCACAGAGTATACTCCAGTAACCAAGCAAGCTGCTTGCAGACCAGAACCACGGCAACTCTTTGCAAGCTGGACATGAGGTTGTGAGATCCAGTCCCACCAACCCCAGGGCGTTACCACACAACGCTGGTGCCCAGGAGAGCCTGTGACTGTAGCTTGGCCAACCCCTGGGTGCAAGGGGTGGGCTGGGGAACTGATCACCACCATCCTTCTTTCATCATCTCAGTCACAGCCTGTATGATTACAAAGATTTTACAAATTTGAGCAGAATTTGGGTTTGGTCCTCAAAGATGCTGAGGGTTTTCTAGTGTCACTGATGTTAATGTGGAGCACGAGGGGCTCTCTTGTGTGTGCTGTGATTCCTGAATCATCATAGAGTGGCATCACAGCCCAGTCATCTTCTTATAAATGCACCATGCCTGCAACTCCCAGTTGTGTACATAATCCATTGCAATTTTTAGCATTAGTTGAGTTGGAAAAGTTTATTTCCATGAACTTTCCAGCCCTTTAATGTGAAAAAATAGCAAATAAAGGTAACTAGGAAACATGAATAAATATAATTAAACTTAAAATGCTTGTAATGATATAAGAACTGACCTCAGCCAATTAAAATTTTTAATAGAAAAAAAACCTTCTAGCGTCAAAACCCAAGTACATCAACAGCATTGTCCCTTCTGTAATCAGGATTAGTTTATATTTCCTGATAGCTGAGTGAGGAGCAGTCCAAATTGCAGCTTCTTGACCTTTTTCTCATTCAAAAACAGGTCAAGATACTACGTGAATAAAATGGGAGTGTAAAGACACATTTGGGGGGGGAGACTGAATCACCAGTTACCTATCGACTAACTATGGACCTTTTAAGAACGTTACTCTTTTCAAGTATTGGCTTTTTTTATTGCTTCTCTTACAATTACAATGGGGGAATTTAAGAGCCCCACAAACTACTTTATCATATAATTAGTTTATCAGTAAATTTGGACCTTGTACATCAATCACTATAATGCATAGCCTCCACTGAGACAGAAACCAGATGTGCGTGCTTCTGCTTTCTTCTTTATAGTATCTACAGCATCATTAGTGCCTATGCTGCAGTTTAAATTGAATTCAGCAAAAAGCAATGATCTTACCCTCCTGCAAGCAATCTGATATTACTGCAGGGATAAATCAACATTATGTTGATTGACAACTCATGCTCTTTCCCTGTTGCTGTATGGAAAAGGGTGAAGTGTGATTTTTGTATACAAAAATAATAATTTTTATAAGTCAGGTACAGAAAGAAACACTCGGTTTACACAAGTAAATGCTGTAAGGTGGGCATATTGTGACAATAACACCAAGAGGCTCCATACACTGAATTATCTGAAATCACTGGAAAAGGGCCTGGCCTGCCCATTTCTTCCTCATGCAGCCTGTGGTGTGACTTTCCTTTCGAGTGCCACTCACTTCTGACATCTGTACAATCCAAATGGGAAAAACATAGCTGCTCTTGAGACAGGCTGAAGACATCTCTGTCAGACACGACAAGAGAGAACTCTTTCTGGGGCTACCAAGTAAACATCAGGCTGTCTGATCTTTGCATCCTGTGTATCCCACAAATTTCCATGGTGAGGGGTTATGTAACCTCCACATTTATAGTACATCTTATGGACAAAGGAGTGGAGCTCCAACCAGGGCAGTGTCTCCATGTGATGACTATCAGTTGCTTCACAAACTAATACTTTGTAGGCCAAATTTTCTGGGATTCATTCATTCATTCATAAAAAATTCTCCTTGAAGTCGGGGTCCGATTGAAACCTATGAAGCCCAGCATGCATGTGCATTAAAAATCCAAACAGGTAATTATTTACACTACTTTTTTCATTTTCTCAGTAATCAAGCACTGGCTGGTAATAATCCCCAAAGGGCTGATTATACCAGCAAGATACAGCAGCTCTCTGACCACACCTCTTCCCCGGGAAAATCCGTACACCGGCGCAAAAGGCAGCATGTTTGTAGCAGAGCAAAATTGGAATTTCATGGTTGCCTGGAATTAATGGTTCTCACGTTCTTAGCAGAGCTGAGCTGAAAGCGCGTACCACAGAGTGAGGACTTGTCAGGCGGTCCGTAACACACTTCCTTTCCAAAATTAAAAACTTGTTTTGATTGCAAGCAGACTTTTTCAGAGTACATGCCTTCTCCTTCGCTCCTGAGAACAGGCCAGAAGATGCTTAAGTGTTTCTAAAGCATGATATTCGCTGCTGCTCATCTGCATGTCTAGTGTACCAGGAGAAGAGTCCTTCCTCCAGGAATAACACATGTGTAATGTATTACATTACAGCTGATTAAAGTAGCCTCTGCTGCTGCTGTTAAACTTGACTGGTGGATCATCCAAATATCTGCAGGCATCATCTTATGAACACAGAATATTGAAATTGTGCTCTTATCACTGTACAAAAAGGCTGCTGAAAACATGCTGCCTTGGTGAAATCAGGCACCCACACTAATATAGTCACACCTGGAAAGCGGAATGGCATTGTGGAGAGAAGTCTAAAACAGGTAAATAAAATGCACATGTCAACTTAGGAAGTGCCAGTTACAATACCATGTTTGGAATAGGTCTCGAACATCCACACAACATTATCACTGAGAGATATAAGGTTTTGTCAGTGTATTAGAGTGGGAAAAGGTTGATGCATTCCTAATGGCAGAATTTTAATAATACAGAAATATCAGAGCAGGACTTGGCCTGAAGAGCTACCTCTATTAGTGACTATCAGCCAGCAAGGGCTGAGTGTGATTCCTCAGGCCCAGGCTGTTAGTGAGGACTTACTTTGAAAATTTGTCTCCTTTCTTGTAAATTGAGTAGATTTTGACTGGAAAACACCGAGGCTAAAGAGGTAGAACTGTCTTCTAGCTCAGTGACACTTTTAGTTCAAACACATGAAACCAAACCCCCAAGTGCAAGAAGGATGGTAATGTGGTACTTAAACACGATTTTCAGAGAAGCTCTTAAAGCTGCAAGGGTTATTAACCGCCAGGAATCTTTCCCTTAATATATATTAAAAGCTGGTTTATATGGAAAGTGTTAGGTGTACTTGAATTTCAAACGCCTTGCTTATTTTATTACTTTACCAATCTAATCAATGCAGGTGTTTCATAGCAAAAGCACACAAGCAGTCAGACTGTCTGAGGGCAGCAATGAGTTTCACACATTTCTCGTGGTATAAATAAATGGCCAGAAGTGTGCTGGAGTGACTGGGCCTTTGGCATTAATTGCAATTAGATGGCAGTCAGGCTTGAGGTGCAAAAACATACGTGTCTTAACCGATTCATAAAGGAGTTGGGATATCTTCTTCTGAAAATCAACCGCTTCCAATTTTACCAGTGAGGGGACAGGGAAGGACAGAGGTGGGGCCACCACAGCCCAAGCCGGGCAGGGGGTGCAGTCAGTGCCTGTCCCACGGCTGGCTGTGCCGTGGGATGTGGCACAAGGTACTGTGCCCCGCCAGCCACATGCGTGCGCTCCCACTCGCCGCAGCCAGCCCAGCCAGGGATCGTGCCATCTCTCTGTCTTTACCAAGATCAAATGGAGCTACTCAATCAGGGGATGCCATTATTGCCTCCACCATGCAATTTCCACTATCAATAATTTACTGTATGTGCTGCACGGGCAGAAGGGGGAAACGGCCAGACAGATTTTTGACAGGGGGTACGGAATCCCCCCCGCGGACGGCGGGGCAGAGCCGAGCAGGGCGTTTCGCCCGAGATCCACGAGCTCCGCGCCCGCCCCTGTCTCCGCCGGCGGGCGCGGGCGCGACGGGCGGCCCCGCTGTCGGTGTCGTCCCCGGCCCATCCCGGTGCCGGTGCCGGTGCCGGTCCGGGCAGAGCCGCCTCGGGGCCGCCGGGACTTGAGCGCCCGCTGCGCGCCTGCAGAAAGTCACCGGTGTAACGTTACCTGGGGCGCTCATTAATAAGCAATGCCTGTTATTATCTTGATTGCATTCTTAATAGGCGAACTACGGAGAGGTCAGCGCGGGAGCGATATTTAAATGGATCGGGCTTGCTTAATACCCGGCGGAGTAAACCAATATCCCGCCGCTGGCGGGCGAACAGACACCCCCCCGCCCCGCTCGGGGGGCGCCGGGGGAGCGGAGGGGAGCGGAGGGGAGCGGAGGGGAGCGGAGCGGGGCCGGGCGGGCGGGGCGGGGGCGGTGGCGGTGGCGGGGCCGGGAGGCGGTGCGGAGGCTCTAAGCGGGGCAGCGCGGTGCCTGCGGCCGCCGCAGCCGCTGGCCGGGGGCGAAGCCGCTCGGCGAGGAGGAGGCGGCGGGGCTGGGCCGGGAGGCTCCGGTTGGGCGGCGGGAGTGGGGGATCCGGCTCCGCTGCCCTCCCGCCCCTCATAAAGCTTTGATGAGACACTTGAGACGCCGCCTGTGTTGCCGAGGCGGCGGGAGGTGGCCGGTGGGACTGGGCGCCCGGGAGAGGATGTGACTTCCCGGAGGGGACCCGGACAGGCTTTGTGTGGACGACAAGGTACGCGGCGCCCCGCCAGGAAACTTGGAGGGGCCGGGGCTCGGGGGGTGCGGGTGACTGCGGGGCTGGGCGGGCGCTGGCCGGGGAGACGCGTCGGGGAGCGGGAAGGGCGCGGGGGGTGGGGGGTGCCCGGGGCAGCCCCGACCCCTTTGTTCCCGCACCTGCCGGCCCGGCGGGGCCGTTCCCGGGGCCGTTCCCGGGGCCGTTCCCGGAGCTGTTCCCGGGGCCGTTCCCGGCCGGGCGCGCGCTGCGGGCGGCGCGCGGGACCCGCCGGCGCTTCCCCGACGGCGGCGCGAGAGCCCCGCGCGGGGCGCGGCGCGCGGCCCTGGGGCGGCGGGGGGCGCCCCCTGGCGGCGGGCGCGCGGTGGGGCCCCGGCCCCCTCCTCGCTCCCTCCGTCCCTCGCTCCTTCCCTCCGTCCCTCGCTCCTTCCCTCCGTCCCTCGCTCCCTCCTTCCCTCCGTCCCTCGCTCCCTCCTTCCCTCCGTCCCTCGCTCCCTCCTTCCCTCCGCCCGCGGCGGGAGCGGCGGTGGGGCACGGCCCGGCCCGGCCGCGGAGGAGCCGGGCTGCGGGCAGGGCCGGGTCCGGGCGCCGCCCCGGCGCTGGCGGGCGAGGTGCCGTCAGGGAGGGGCGCGATGCACTTGTTGAAGCTGGACCGTCGCTGGAATGTGAAGCACGCCGGGCACCCTCACCGGGATCCGGTGCCATGGGCGCCTTGTCCTCTGCCTCTCCCGCTTCCCCCGTCCGCTGGGCGCGGGAAGCCCGCGGGGAGGGAAGGAAGGAAGGAAGGGCAGGCGGCGCAGGGCGGGAGCCCGGCGGCCTGAGCGGCTGGAGGTGCCCGGGAAGGGGAGCGGCGGGGCCGGACGCGCCGGCCGTGGGTTCGTATCGGGGTGTCAGACACTCCTTCAGCCAGAAGGAAACGGGTTAAATGGTAAATTTGGTTGGCGAATGTGTAATTAATACTTTGGAAACCTCGTGCTGTCCCGGTGATTTTTTTACTAGAATTAAAAGCGTGAGGTGTTACAGCTGTGAGCCGCGCTGGCTTTGCTTGTTTATTTTTAAGAGGTGCTGTTGGTGTCTTGGTTTGTACATTCCAGTTAAGATATGTCCTTTTCCTCTCAGTTTATTGTAGTTTGCTGTTCTGAGGTTATGCAAGATCAATAGTCATTACTTATTTATGTTTCTAGTAACACAGTTATAATGAATGCAAAGAATCTATCCTGGCAATACATTTTTTTTTTCAGCCAGTATTTCTGTAATCTTTAATTCATGGTGATAAGTACTTAAAATGAATTTCCTTGGTTGTCTGTAGATACGAGCAAAGGGCTGGGTAATGAGCCACCTGCTCGTGGGTGGGAGGAACTCTCACATCACCAGTTTTGAGTGGCTGGTTGTGCAGAAGTGAAGGGTTTGCTCTGTTTGCGCATGGGTGGCTGTCCCGAGCGAGAAGGTCGTCGTATCGTCCTGCTCCTTTGTGCCGGGTAGTGCCTTTGGTGTGAGTCAATGGCTCCGCTTGCAGAGCCGGAGCGCTGCCTGCAAGCCTTTGGGTGAAAACTTGAGCCCAGTGATGGCCCAGAGTTAGTGTAGGTGTAGAAGACAGCACAGGCAGAGGGGACGCTCTTGGCTCTATGCGAATCCTGTGGTTTGGCACACGAGAGGAGGTAGCAGCTGTCAGGGGGGACACTACGGCTTCCTGTGTGTGGAGCGGCCGCACTGGCTGTGTAAACACACCTGGGGAGAGGGAGAAGACAAACAGTGATGTTCTACAGGAGCGAGGGCTGTCCCTCACCTTGGTCTCAGGGTAAGGCAGTGGCTCTGTTTTAACTCTAAAATACCTTAAAGGAGCTGGTAGATGTTTCAGCTGTTTACTTAACACGAGTAGATACAGGAGCCTTTCTGCAGGGCTCTGTAATTCACAACAATTTTCTGCCGTAGTACTACCACTTAATGTTCAGCTTCACTGAACCTCGGCTGGGAAAACCCATATGTAAGCAGTGTGCCTTCTGTTCATGTTGCCAGTGCTCTCTGCTTTCCGGAGCTGCAGGATAGATCCTGTTGTTATATGGCTGTAAAATCAGGGTAAACCAGGTCAGAAAGATGAAGAACATTTTTTTATCTGAATAATGCAGATATAATGGTGGAGGGAAATGGGAAAGGACTTTTATCTTGGAGGGAGTAGGACTAAACTGAAAAAAGTTTAATTTCAAGCAGCATGCTTTTAAGCACCAAGGCATTATGTTGTAACACTAGTGCTATGGGAGTACTACAGTGTGCTGGAATACTACAAAATGCAGTGCACAGACGCAAAGGATTTTAAAGACTCGCTAACATGTGAAAGAATATAGGGAAAGAATGTATAAGGTTCTGTGCTTTGCTTAAAAGCAAAGTGACAGTGCTGAGCTGAAAGTAGCTGCAGTTAAAAGTCCTTGCAGTACCTGTAGCACTTTATGCAACTGTTACTGTTGCTGTCAGGAAAACACAAGAAGCTGCGTGTTTTGCTCAGAAGATAATTCTCCGGAGGGGTGCAGGGCAGGTCACAGGTAACTTGAAAGTAGGAGAGCCTCTTAGCCCTCCTATGGGCAAGCACTGCATGAACATGAGAAACAATTCACTCTACTGAGTGACTTGTGTGGTAAGTGTGATCCTAGTAAAAAAAAAGTATGTCCCATACCTGCCTTCCTGGTTTGTATAAAAGGCTGAAAAGTTGTTCTAAGAATGTGCCCTGTGCCTACACTAGAAATCTCACGTTAGGCATTGTGTGAATTGGTGGAGGCTCCACTAGAAAAGGATATGTGCTTTTAATAGGTTAATTGCTGACTTGTCTTGACCTGTTTTCAAGCATATGTTGCGAGCACTTGGTTCCTCCTAAATAGCTGAAATGCTGCTTAATTGGGAAACTCTCAATCATTTCTTAGATCAGTTCATACACTGGCATTCTTGGTAATGCTTAGCTGTAAACACCCTTTAAAAGGAAGCTTTTAAAAGGCACTGAAGCCAAGCTATTTTTGTGTGTTGCTGAAATGAAGTGTTAACTCAATAACTTACTGTCTTCAGCTGCAGCTGGGAAGGTGCTGTGTGTAACAACTCCTGTTTGCTGTGATACACCATTAGGAAGCAGCACAGGTGTGTACAGAGTGAATGGCTTGATGTGTTGGGATGGGGCTGGTAGGCTGTGCTGTCTGTCAACTCACAAATCCTACTGTTTCCTTTCCTTATCCATACCTATTATTCAGTTTTATCTTTGACTGCGGGTTCTTTGAGACAGAGACAGTCTTGCCTGTCTTCTCTTCCTGGTACCTGACAAGGACTTGTGAGTGCTCTTGTAATTCAAACAATAAATAATAGATTTTGCTGTGCAGTGCATACAGACAACTCTGCTGTGGTCCCTTAAGCTTACGTGTTACCAACTCCAGGCTCTGAGCAGCCCAGTGGGGAGCACTGTTTCCAGGAGTTGTCCATGTGGAACAGGACAGTCATATGCATAAGGCATAGGTGATCTGTAGGGTCAGGCTCAGCCTTTCCTCCTTGTCAACATTCAGGACCTAATTATCAAGAACTTGTAGAGTGGTGGGGTCCAACTACTACACCCAACAGCAACCACGAACATGGAGCAGTCTGAAATACTGAGAACACCATGGACTGGACTGAACAGGAAGAGTCTTAGCAACAAAAAGCCAACCTCATCTCAGGCAAAGTTTCTACCCTTTATAACCAGTGAACAGAGTGTTAGCTGTGAAAACACTGACCCGGTGTGATTGTGGTTCTTGGTGACACTGATCCTAGTGGTAGCAGAATGTCCCATTACAGCGTAATTTAGCCATCATGAATGGATACAACTGTCTGAAGATGAGTACCGTGGACAACCGGAGAAAGCAAAAGGAAACTTCCATCAGTGATTTTTCATGCCCTGGTGACAGCTGCTGTAAGGCTGTGGCAGTTGTATAGTTTCCTCGGTAAGAATATTGTATTTTTCAGAGAAGTCATTTTCTGAAACCAGTTAATTAGGACAGTTATTTCTGGCCGTGGCATTTGTAGAGAACAGAAGGCATGATTGTTCTTATATTTGTTTCTCTGAGTCCTTTGATCGACTAGAAGCTCTCGATGCTTTACGCTATAAATTACCTCAATCCTTTGGCAGTTCACTTCTTTTCTTGTGTACTTGGTTAGGAAAATGCAGAAATCCTTGTGACTCAGCTACAGACTACTATAAATTATGAAGAAATGGGGGAGGGGGTCACATTTCACATTAGGAAAGGCAATTCTAGGAGGATGGGAGGAATACTGGTTGCTAAATTTGAGATAAGCATCTTATGGTATCTCAAAATCTGAGCAACTACTGCCACCTAGAGATGCACGAACCACACAGGCTGCTCGGGCTGGCTCTGCACCATTAAAATGAGTTAATCCCAATCCTAACTCCTCAGTATAAATTTAGTGTAATAGTGCGGGCTTTTTTTAGGTCTGCAACTGAGGTGTTACCTGCAAATCCTGTTCTAGCAATTTAGGTAATTAAGTTTTATACAGTCTTCTCTATCTGGCTTGAATAGGTAAACAAGAAGCATCACTTTCAGTAAGAAAGTATTTGCAAGTCAAATTTATACTGGTTTGGTACAGCTGTTGGTGAGACTTTATAGCCTGTCTAAAGGTTGCACAAATAAAATGCAATGTAGAACTAGTCCCTGAAGGATTTGAGTTGGATTGAAGGTAGGTTTGTTCCCCATCCCATTGTTGAAGTCTACTTGTCAGGAGCTGTCCTTTAATAGATATTTGGGGGACTAGAAAAGCATCCTGATTTTTCCCAATGTATTGAGTCAGCAGCCTTTAGGTTGGTTTCAGTAGATTCATACTTTTCTCCATTTAAAAGTATCAAAGTTAAGTTGAATGCACAGGTATTTGTTGCTCCCTCAAATCTAACAACATGGAATGCACTCGTATCTGCTCTTTGGTTCTTTTGAGCTCGCAGCTTCTGATTTTTGTTCTGTACATCAACCTGCTATAGCAGGTTCTTCCTCTGCATTTGAGAGGGTGCTGTTCCGTATTTAATTTGTGAATAACTGCTTACAGAGAGAAACAATGCATCTGTTTTACCCACTGAACTCACAGTCACATGTGCAATTAGTTGTTTGACTCTTAGAGACACAGTATGATTTGGGGGCTTTTATAATAACTGCTAACCCTTGGCTATCAAATGCCCAGTGGAATAAGAAAACCAAAGCAACTAAACCTCAGTTTAACCAAACCTGGAGTTGACAAGCCACTGCATGATTGCATGTACTATATAACTTTCCATGTGATGGATTTTTTAATTTCTTAAGATACTTGAAGTCTGTCAGCATAAAGTATAATGGGATAAGATCTTAATGCATAACTTCCTAGGGAATAGAGTTCTCCTGTGGGAAACTGAGGAGCTGTGATACAGGGATATTTGCCACAAGTCAGGAGGCAACTGCAAACTGTTTATAACTTATCAGAGTGCATGAGAGCTGTTGTACCAGTCTAGAGTTTGAAAGACAGCTCTTGGCTCTCAGAGTTCCACATCAACCTCAGCCTTTCCTTTATGTGCACTGAGCTACAAGTAGGCTTTACATACATGTAGCGTAGAGGAGGAGCCTGGAAAAAAGTTGAACTAAGCAAAATCTTGAGCAAAATGCTGTTATATATTCTTTTCTAATTCAGCAAAAGATTCACCCCAGAATCCTGTAGTACATATCTTTCAAAAGTGAGTTAAGCTTAATCTTGTGCCTTATCTAATGTGATTGAAACACTGCTTTCTTTAAACATAACAGCTTCTGGAGAAATGCAGTTTTGTCTAGATCAAGGAATTAAAGGTTGTGATCTCTGGATTCCTTAGTCCCTTATGCCATTTACTTTCTAAGCTTGGTGCAACACTGAGTATCCATATGGTTTAGTTTATCCATCTTTACACTGACCGTGACGTTCTTGTTGAGTGTTCAGTACTTGATACACTGAGCAGAAAAGAAATTAAACCTAAACTTTATTCAAAGGCTGAATTAGTAAGTAAACCAGTCACCCCCCCTCAGTCCCAGTTGTCACTGCACACAGAGGTGTATGGACACTGTTGGGATGAGCGACGGGACTTGTTTTGCAGTATTTCTAGGTAATTGTGCCTGCTGGCTGCCTCCATTAAGACTTGGATCTTCACTTGCTATTTACATTCCTTCTGAGTTGATAATCCAGTTTGACTGAGCCGTAAATGCCAAGAGAGAAATGCTATTTGATAGAATTTGTACTAAAAGCCAGTGTGAGTCCAAGGGGGAAGCAAAGTCACTGACAAGTTCAAGCTGGCAAGGATGACCTAACCAGAATCCATGCCAGGAAACTGTGGTGAAGTATGAATGTTCTGCTGAATATCATGACCATCCTTTATCTTTATAATTGGTTGAACCAAAACTAGAAATAAACACGTGTGAAGTTCTCCATTTTTGCTTTTTCAAAT
Source organism: Pseudopipra pipra (assembly GCF_036250125.1). Classification (NCBI taxonomy): domain Eukaryota; kingdom Metazoa; phylum Chordata; class Aves; order Passeriformes; family Pipridae; genus Pseudopipra; species Pseudopipra pipra. The sequence continues at coordinate 1,673,496 of NC_087554.1, read as the reverse complement.
ATAAATATTATACGTTATGTCAGTGTAATGAATTTTTTGTTCTTGTTGGCAGCTTATGTCCCACAGGTGAAGAAGGATTGCTTTTATTCTACAGGGGGCAAAGAAGGATGTTTCACATGTCATTGCAGCAGCAGGGTACTTACTGGTGTGGTGTTGGCAAATTGCTGCCAATGAAATGGTACAAAGAGAGAATATGCAGGTGCACCTTTACATCTTCTCACAGAAATGTATATTTTGTGTAATGACTTGCAAAAGAATCTCTGAAAATGAGTTTTCCCCTTAAAAGCTAATGATTGGCATGTGAGTTTAAAACAAAGAATAAAGCTGCCTTCCATGAAAGACTCATTTTAAGTCCTCTCCTCTTCCAGTTTTGCACCGATGATATATTTCTGCTGCCCCCTGTGCAAAACTTTTCTGCCATTGAAACTGCAAAAGTAGGAGGAATGTCACCAGTGAGCAAGGATGTTGCAAAAGGATGTGAGTCAATTCCACACGCCTCCATTAAAAAAAAAAAAAAAAGGCAGAAATAATGTTTAAGAAGAAACTGGGTAGAGGTCTAAGCCTCCAAAAAAGTCTCTGCCTTTGAGACTGACAAACCTAGAGGCAACATCTTGAATTCCATAAGCCTCAAGCATGAAGTCATATGACTGGATTCTTAACCTGTTTTGTTCAACATGGATATTGTTGTATTTTTTTCCTTGCTCTGATTCTTGTAACTGTTATGAAAATTATAGACCCTTATGCTTGGAAATACTATAAATCATTTCCCCTGCCTTTAGCTAATGGAAGGACAGGTATGCAGTGAGAGCCAGAAAACACAATAAATAACTTCCATGTCTACTTTGAATTAAACACTTTGGAGCAAGTCTTCAGTCGCAAAGCACCACCAGACCTGTTAATATTCAAGTTGTGCTCACTAGAAAATGGCTGTGGGGGAACTGCTGATACTCTGCATATCTTGTAATTACTCGCGTTCAGGCATAGCTTTGTTGAGGATGGTCCTGAGCCACTGGTATTTTAACAGAAAAGATGGATCTGTGGAGATGCATTGGAAAACAAGATGACTGGAACCCTTTTTTTTTTTTTTTTTTCCTTTTTATTGTTGGTGATGGTGCTGCTACACTGGCTTCATCCCCTGGAAGTGCTGGACATCCATATTACAAGTAGGCATAGCCTTGCTATTCTCATTTTGTCCAACTTAAGGCTGACCCTTGGTCCCTAGAAAGCTGCCTGGTTTGTGTTTATAGGGCTGGTAAATCCCTACTTGTGCAGTGGTACTTCTCCATGGGAATAGGTCTTTCCTGAATTTCATAGCAAGTTTGCTGCAGGTAAAAGCCTTTGGATGAGATAGATACTTGTGTCGCATTTCAATCAAACTTCGTAGAGGTTTTAATGGTGAAGAATATTAATGTTTTAACAATAGTTTTGTTTTTCTTGTTGTTCTTTGTTATGTGATGGTTGAGCCCACAAACTGGAAGCAGGAGGCTGAAAGCTGAAGAATGAAAGAAGAAACAAAAAGCCATATGGCAATAGCAGGAGTTCCTGCCACCCCACCTTAGGCTCGTGACAACATGCCCTACATTTAACCTACAGTCAGGAACTAATTAACGACACAGATGGAAGTGAGCTAGCATATGTATTCCAAATAATACCCCTAAGGTTTTAATCAGCCTCTTTCTGTGTTAGACATCTACGTTACCATAGAGAGATTTGCAAAGTATGTGGATGATATATGTGGTAAAGACAGCTTTGTGTAGTGGCTGAGGTGAGGGACTGGGGCCAGGGGCTCTCTGCTCTCCTCTGGTTCAGGAGCAACTTGCTATGCAGTCTGGGGTAAGATGTTTAAGCATATTTGTGGGCTTCAGGCTACCCAGAAGGAAAACAAGGTTTCTGATGTGGTTCCTCCTCACTTAAGTGTGTTGAGATTCAATGTTTGCAAAGCACTTTGGGGGCTTTGATAGCGTGTTCTCCAAGAAATGTTGTACAGCTGGAGAGTCGCAGTAGTAAAAGCACAAGATTTCTCTGCTTTTGCAACTTTTTTTTGTCTCTATAGCTACTAATGATCTCTGGCATGACAGCTCTGCTTTTGATTTTGAATAGGATGGTGACTTCTAGGTAGTCTGTTATGTTGTGGAGATACTTGGGAGAGGGAGAACACTTAGGTGTATCCAACAGACTAATTGGGTAATTTAATGTTTCTTGCTTTAACTTTCTCTTTCCTCCCCCACCCCCAGCTACTTGAAGAGAAGCCCTCCTTCCCTGCAGGGTAGTAGAATCTGCTTACGTGAAGGGACAGGTATTGAAGTTTTTTAGAGAACTGTTTATTTAATGACTGAAATCTCATATACAAACCTACCCTTTGGAGCTTAAGGGCTCTTACAGTGAGGACTTTGCTGGCAGCAAAGCCACTTTCTTCAGTGGGGGGGATGTGAGTGAAACAGGACACCCAAGTGAGGAACCTTAGGTGGTATTGGGCTGGATTTTGCATACTTCTCTTTATAGGCATGTCTGGGCTATTTGTGTGCTTAAAGCAGTGGGGGAAGGGAGGAGCTAGTCTGCACGCCTAAAAAGCTTTTTTTCTTCCTCTTTAAAGTGTAATTATTACCAAATATGCCTGTATCCCTCAGGAGTCCTGAGCGCGAGGAAGCTATTCTGCTGAAACCTGTCACATTTTGTTTGGATACAGCTGTTAGCTCTAGTTTAGGTGGTGACTCCATGTTTATGTGGTGGTTTGCAGACCACATAAATACTGGGCTGCCTTTACAACTGGTATAAATCTATGAATGGAACACTATGGATTTATACCAAGTAGTGACTGTGTCCACCAGGATTAGGTCCACTGGAACTTACTGCTTCAAGGAACATCAGTGGTTTTGTGGAAATAATTCCCCGTGATGCCACAGTCTATAGTTATATCTGGAGGCAAGTATGAAAAGTCATGAACCAAGGTGACTTCATTTTTAATTGAGGAGGAGAAGAACCCATGGTCTGTGTAATTCACAGAAAGCACAGTGTAACGCTCCCCTGTGAAAGAATTTATGCCATTATACAACTGGGAGAAGGCAGGAGTTTGATAAATTAATTTTTCCTGCAAGGCTGCAGGTTTTTTTTCCTGTGTGTTCCATTGAATGTTTGTACTTTGAGCAGTACAACTGATGAAGCTTGTTTTCAAACACTTGAATCTTTGCCAGATGTACCTTCTCACCCCTTCTAGTAATTCCAAACCCTTTCCCTTTGTGGAGCTTGTGAAATGAAAGCAAAAATACAGTGTTGTAAGTCTGTAAGTGTTTGCCTAAGAATGGAGGAGGGGGGGAGCTTATTTGGGTGAGTCTCAGCTATTGGCATGCTGGTTATACAACATGACCCTGTGTATCCCTCTATTGAATCCAATTGAAGGTAGCTCCAAATTTTTAAATTAGGTTAGGGATAGAGTACCAGGCATAGCAATTGCAGAAGTCTTGTTTCAACATGAAACCACTTCAGAGGTGGGAGGAAAAAAAAGCTGAAAACTATAATGCTTTCAAATCTGTGGTGAGCTGCACTGTCGTAGTAGAATATCAGTGGTGAAAGAGCACTTCTTGCCAAAGTGTTTTCAATACAGTTATGTTAACATATTGACATAGTTTTCCAACAGTGTTATCTCTGAAGAGAAAGCTGTTGCCACAGCAAGGCACGTGTGGGGCTGGCTGTGAAGTGGGTTAGATTCCTAATGAGTGTATCCTTATTCAATATGAAGTCCTCATTATTCCATTAATGGAGACTGAGGTGACTTTGCGAACTTACAGGTTTCTACTCCTGCTCTGGTTCTGCTGCCATGTAACTTTGAACTTGAATGGTCCCAGAAACTGCTTTGGTCCCTCAGTGTGAGCTTTTATCCCTTGAGCTGTCTATGGAAAATATTTCCGTGGAGATGCTGTGCTAATAACTGGACTGAGCATGTGTCTAGAGAAATCTGCACACAAGGGCGGACAGCCAAAAGATGACTGATAACACCACTGGCAAATGCAGGCATATTGTTAATACCTGTCAGGGCTCTGACAACAGGCATTTCCAGTTTCTGGTTCATGCACATCACAACATACTGGTCTGCTTCATTTCAAGTACTGACTATGGCTAAAAGCAAGGCATTCTCTTACAGCAGTGCCACACACAGTCGGGGTCTCAGCAGAGGTAGGAGTCTTGCAAGGGTATAGCCCTTGCTCTCCTCCCCCTACCCTGGGGAAAGCACTGCCTGCCCAAACCACGGGTAACTGCTTCGTCTGATGGTTATGCTTTTTAACAATGGATTTGCCTTGGCAGAGCTTCGCTTACGTTCCTGTCGAGTGCATAATGTTCTATAGGTCCTAGGAAGCTTGCCACTTGCAGCAGAACTGGTGCGTGCGTGGGATGCTTTACATGCTGTTCACTAGTTTATAGCACTCTGTAAGATCCAAGCTCAACTGGTACAGCAGCTTCTAGGTTGTTCCAGGGCTGCTGGACACATGTCACAGTACAAGGGATCCAACTCGCACTAGAGCGCACGCAACATGATCCATTCTGTTCCTGCTCTTGGGTGCCAATTATCCTTGACTTCAGTGGGAGCTTCATGTGTGTACTTGGCAGAATAGCTGCCAAGTCCTGTGATGATTCAGCACAGTGTTTCATACCAAAGAACCATTGTGAAATGGAAGACAAACCACAGATGCTGCTCAAAGGTCTGAGGTTCTGCCTTAACGTTCTTCTGCACACAGGTTGAATTAACATTCCGTGCAGCTCTAGTGGCTTTTGAAGCAAATGATTTCAGAGAACTGTAATTACCTGCTCCCATGGAGGAACTAGGTGGTATCTTGGCATTGAGTAATTATTTCATGGATTGTTTTTGTGGTTGTTTTTCATGTTTGGGGGGGTGGTTAGGTAGCCTGTTCTGTAGGTGAACTTCCCTTTCACAGAGATTGCATAAATGTTACTTCTGAATGACGACAGTAATGGCATGAACATATGAACCTTGACATATAATCTAAAAAGATTAATGCAGTTTTCTGAGCCTGAAGTCAGTTTTGAAATTGGAACTTGCTAATGCATAGGTTTTAGACTTGGAAGTATTGTCCCTACTGTACAGTATTTGTGACACAGCGAGAGAAGTGCAGCATGATACTCTACCCATGATACTCTGGTGGGCAGAAATAAACCTGCTTTTGTTTGAGGAGGACTTACACCGCATACCTTGGGATTTCAACATGAAATGTTGGCAAAAAAACATTTTGATGAAGCACATTGTGATTGATATGAAAGGTGGCATGCACACAAGTACCCTTTGGGAGGTGACTTTCTCTGTTTACAATTGGAATCACAGCTCCCCATGCAGTTTGAGTGCCCCAGGAGTGGGATGCTGTACAAACAGCTGGAAAGGCAGTATGTGTGTCATGGGTTCAACAATCAGTTCCCATTGTCAAACTATTAAAATAGTGCACAACTCTTCTGTGGATGTTGTCTCTCTGGAAGCTGTGACACTATCTGTGAGTCTGGCCTGCCATTCCTTCACTTGCACATGCTGCCAAAACTCATCCCGCCTGTTTCCTGGTATGGGCAGAATGGGTCCGAGATCTGTCCGACAGAGATCCTGCTGGGAACTCCCTGTAGTCCTGCACTTAGCCAATTTAAGTATAAGCATGTTTGTAAATGAGGAGACTGTCTGCTCTGTGCCCATTAAAGCACCTTAATTGGAGCTTTGAAGCGAGTGTGTACTTTGCTGTTTGAGTGTCCGGAAAGGTATGATGAAAGTTTGTAGGAAACTCTGATGCACAGCTCTGTGAAAGATCAGGACTGTGATGTCATGGCATTATGATTTTGCCATTATTTTCTCTGGATTCTTTCCCGCTTCTGGTTTTCAGGAGAGGTTGTGATTTTTGTATGCTTTGTGGAGAGAGTCTGATAAAACCTTGGAACCCCACCTTGGAACTATCCTTGCAGTGCTTTAAACAGATGCATGCTTCTCTAGAGCCAGTGTAGGCATTGCTGGAGTATCTTTGCTCTCAGAAGCTGTACCACAGGCAAAATTTAGCAACATAAGATGAAAGCAAATTTCTCATGTTAAAAGTTGTAGTTAAAGTTAACACTACTTGTAAATTTGCTTGCTGTTTATCTTGGACTTCAAAATGCTTCTTAGTCTCTGCCATCTCTGGCATTATGGCTAAGTAGATGTTATTACCTCAGGGAAAACCAACATGAGAATAAAAATAAAATAGGTTTCTTCTTCCTGACATGAAGCACCAATTTACAAGAATACAAATTGGATGTGGGTGTGCATGTGTATGTATTGGGGGGTGGGCGCTTGATTTGCAGTAATAAAAAATAATTATACAGTTTGCTGCATAAGTGGCCTCAAGGATAACCAGAGTGTGTCAGACATCTAGTTATGCATGTGATAAAGGTTAATAGTATTTGTTCTCTGTACATTTAGTCTTTGCAAATCATGTGCTGACATGCATCCCATTTTGATATCTGTTCACACACTCTGGTAATGATGCGTAAAGCAGAAACTCATGCCTGTGGCATTCAGTAGTATTTAGTAAATTGAACTTTTGTGTAAAGATCTTAGAAAATGGCAAGGCAGAAAATGAATGTCATCTTGCTGCTAATTTTATCTTCCTCAACACACTCCTTTCTGGAGATTAAAGCATTATGAATCTATTCACTACTGAAAGTTATTTCAACTTCCATGGCACATATCAGGATGCAGAAAAGCAAGTGCATGTTCACAGCTGTTCCTCAGGTCTCTCTGCTGGAAATACAACCTGTTAAGCTGCTAGATTCCTGCTTAAAATAACTAAAAATAATGAAATAAAACAATTAACTGGTGAATCCTCATTAAATACAAATACTGAAATAAATAGTACAGCAAGGTAACTGAGTGTGTATGTAAACTAGCTGTAGATAATTGACATGACCTTCATTTAATGAGCCTCCTTCCCATTAGTGGAGATGACTGCCACAATTATGTGCCCTTATTCTAGCTGTAATTGTATGGACTTTATTGAAGTACAAACTAGGTCACGTCTTCCTGAGATCTGGTCCGTGGTGGGTGACCTCTTTTCATTGCTACAGCTTTGCTATGCTGCATGAAAGCAGGAAGGATGCTCTTGCAGCCATAAGAATGGATGGCATTTGGGAAGCCAGTCTCAAATGTGATTCCTGACAGAGATCTCGTGCGTCCTGAGGGAGTAGTTTCAGGCTTGCTCTCAAGGAGGCTGGTTTATATCTGTGTTATACAAGTTAGTGGGTGTATACAACAGTCTGTGGGACAGCAGTTGGACCAAGATTTCCTCTCCTAGAGAAGTCTTCGATCTTTTATGCCCAAAGATGTGGCTGAACAGGAGTGCAAAGGGGTTGCAGTCTTCACTTGTTTGTCCTAGAAGGTGTGGAGTAGAGACCTGAACCTCCTACGGCTGAGAAGGGAGGCGGTGAGCGTGCTGTGGGACTGCAGACTCACGCTGTGTCATCAGTGATTTTAACATTGTATTTTTCTGGCTGCACGGCTTACTAAAAGTGGTCGTGGCTACTCTCCTTGTCTGGCATTCAGCTGTATTTATGCCCTCAGAACATGCATTAACAGCCAGGTTGCTCAGCACTGGTGAGCCTCCATGGGAAATAGGTACTGGGTCTGCCAGGGTATCCTCAGGCACAGGTGTACACAGAAATGCTGGGCATCTCCAGGCAAGGCCTCGTGTTGGAGAATATTCTGTACCTTGCTCGGTAGTAACATGCTGGGAAAACAGGAAAATACAGTTTTCTCCCATGTTCCCAGCACAATTCTACTTCCAGACAGGGTAACTGGCTCATAATCGGAAAAATGTATATAATATGTTAGTGTTTGGGGTTTACAAGGCACTTACTGTAACAGGATAGGGAGTATCTTTAATCTTTGTAATATAATGAAGGTTTGATAGTTGGGGAACAGAGGAAAAGGACTGGAAGCTACCATCCAAAGTGTTTCCAGTGACCTTATTGGTGCTACATTGGGATATTAGTCCTGCCTCACTAAGAAAGAGATGAACCATGCATTCAGATGTCAGTTCAACAATAGCTGAAAGATTGTGAAGTGAGATACCTTATTTTGCTATACCATGTTAAACTAGTAGATTTTTGAGCAACTGCTAATACAAATTGCTATGGCTTCTAAGATGAAGATATTTCCCAGGTGATAAAATATTATTTCCATGTATTAAATCACTTCATATAATTTTGCTGCCAAAGACAGGGACTGTGTATATTGCTCAAGTCACTGTCAAGATAGAGAGAAGAATCTTTTCACATCCTGCTTGCAGAGTTCAGCTTAGTCTGGGACTCATTTACAAAGAAAAAGATGTTTGATCTGTGATCGCTTGCTGGCAATATTCCATGTGTCTGTGCTGCTAAAGCTTACTTTGACATAGTCTTCTGCTGTTATAAATGGGAGGAAGAGGAATGGCTTTTAAGCAGACGTGTTTTCTTATGTATTATCAGTATACTATGTGGGTAATGGCTGTCTAAAAGTTGTTGGTTTTCAAAGTCTAGTTGTACACAATTTTGTGCCACCCCAGATAATTAATAGTGGTAGTTGTATGTCATTGGATGGGATGTAAATAGATCAAATGTGGCAGCAGTGTCCTTGCTAAATGGAAGGCAAAACTGATTAAGGAAGAATTAATTTAATGTGGTATATAAAATACTGTTGTATATGGTGACCAACCCAGCCATTGGTGGACAATTCTGAGGGCTTATCAAAGTCAATCCACACCTCTGTCCTCTGTTTTCCTTGTAAGAGAAGTGTCCCTGTGAGTGAAGCTGCACAGCCACTATTCTGTTCACTTCACATCCATGAGAAGTAAACAGCCCAGTGACAGTGGTGAAGGACATGGCCTGGTCCAGGGATCCTTCTCTCCTTTGTTCACCCAACTCACTTGAAAAGCAGCTGATCAGCCTCCAGCTGGTGTGCTTACCTGGTGGGTGCAAGCTTCTCCTTGTTCTCTGCTTGTCTTGGTGCCTCTTGTGTTGTGCCCTCTCTCTTTTGCACTGGAAGGTCCCTTGGGGTACTACGTGCTCAGACAGACTCTGTCCTCCAGAGTCAAGAATTGGCTGGGATCTCTGGGCACTGCTTTAATAAAAATAACAGGAACTTGAATAGGAGCCAGAAGATCTGTGTTCTGTTCACTGCTCTGGTGGTCACAAAGTGTGATGTGGGTGTTTGGGGTTCTTTTCCTTTTAGGTCTTATAGAAAATAACTCTCCAAAGATGTAGTATGAATATTGTTTTTTGTCCCGCTGGCTCTGTATTTGTATGCTAGCTGAGCCACCCCTTTTCAAGACTGCAAGAGTTGTCTCTCCTTGTTTGATAAAGGAAGACTAACAATCTTTTTCCTTGTTTTGTAAATCACCTCTGTAGTATTTCTCTCCCCTTTGAGAAAGAAAGCTGACACTCCCTGTAGAATGTTTTAAAAATCCTAGGACGAAAAAATCTGCAAAATATTAATGTTCTGCATGGTTAGAGCAAACACTATGTTCCTGTGAGTCACAGATGTCAGGTTTGTTTAATCTTAATAAATCTATGGCACAACAACACTTTTAAAGAGGAAGAGAGATGGAGGGATGAAGCAAGAGTTGCACTGAGGTAAAGAGTATTCTTGGCCAAAATCTTGTTCAGGGAGGGGCTAGGGGTGAGGAGGGCATGGACACAAACCCAAACGCTTTCCACCCTGCCTTCATTAAGTAAACTTTAAGACCCATATTTTGGGCATTTCCTTTCTAGTACACATTTTATTTTATTTGTATGTTTTATGATAAATTGTCTTTCCATGTTCAAGTCTTAAGAGTACTAGTTTCCCACAGCATATTTGCAGGAGATAAAGTAAGTCTTTTTACACAGCACCCTGTTGGCAAACAGAAACAGCATTTACTGCCAAGTATGAGGTACTTCCGAATGAACTTCAAAAGCTCTGAAACAAGCATTAGCTGCTTCTTCAAAAATGTGAACAATGCCATTGCTTTCTAGCAAGCAGGACTGGTGAGAACAGGGATCAGAAGGCGGAAAAATAACAACTGGATGTGATGGATGTTTTAGTAGCACTTGGGATCAGACAGAAAGTATAGCTCTCTGTCACTACAGGATTTGGGGGGTTCTTGTAACAGTACTTTCCTCCTCTGCTCTTGAGGAGGAAACAGTTTCTGCTCTGATCTCGTATGGAGACTCAGCAAAGCTCTTGGGAAGAAGCAGTCATACAAGCTCCAAGCTGTTGGGAGTGCTGATAGAAGTGAGTTGTGCTGACTCCAAGCCTGGTGAAGAGTTTCTTCACCAGCACTCCTTTCTGGTGCTACCCCCCTCTCAATGGGGACAGAGACAAGCGTACACATAAACATCAAAGCACAGCCCATGGCACACGCCAGACCTTGGGGCAGAATGTGAGAGAAACAGGCAAACTGTCCTTCGGTATGGCAGTAGGGCTGGTTGGGCTGGAGTTCATGATGGGCTCTGGGCTCTAGCTAGGTTTAAATAAATGCTTTGCCCACTTGAAAACAGCCAGTGTGAGGCTCTGGGAAACAGTGATTCTGCTCCTGTCACTTCGGGAGAGCTCTTACCAGCCCTGGAATCCAGCAGGGCCTTTCTGTGCCGTTCACATGATGCAAGCTGTCTGTGGAGCTCAAATTTACTGTACTGTTCTGGGCCCTTTTCTTGTTCTATATGTATGTGTATATACCTACTACATTTAAATGAGGAATTGACCTGCTGAGACCTCAGAATTTTATAGTTTCTTCCTGTGTTCTGAAGGTTGCTTTCAAAATACAAATGTAACTTATCCTGGTGCTGTTCAGGTTTTTTGTGGATACAACGATGAACTATTTTTGCCATAGAGAGATCTTAAAAATCAAATATTTACATTTGCACTTGAAATGGAAGTCTTGCCTTTCATGATTGTGAAGCTGTCTTTTATTGCTGAAATGCTGCATTGCTAAGTAGCAGTTCTACTTTTGCTGTTACTTGAAATAGGTGTAATCAGTCAATAAATAAGGAGTCTGCATAATATCTAATCTGATACTTACTACAGAGAGACTTCGGCACATGAGAACTCTGACTTGCTGGGATCAGTGTTGCCTAAGTGCAGCATATGCTTTATCTGAAACTGTAAATGAAGGCACACTCTTCTACAAGAGTATGCTTTATCTCTGGTAACAAGTTGCAGCTGCACGCAGCAGATCTCTGTAGAAAGTGCGTAAAGTCTTGTGACAACTTAGGTGAATTTTTATTACTCCAAGCCTTGTAAGTTAATTTGTTTTTCTTGTTTTTAACAGTTCCACCAAGTGAGAAGAGTGATGACCATCCTTTTCCTTACTATGGTTATCTCATACTTCAGTTGCATGAAAGCTGCCCCGATGAAAGAAGCTAGTCTAAGAGGACAAGGCAGCTTGGCTTACCCAGGTCTTCGGACCCACGGGACTCTTGAGAGCCTAAATGGGCCCAGTGCTGGTTCGAGAGGACTGACATCGCTGGCAGACACTTTTGAACATGTCATAGAGGAGCTTCTAGATGAGGACCAGGACATCCAGCCCAGTGAGGAGAACAAGGATGCAGACTTGTACACATCCCGAGTCATGCTAAGCAGTCAAGTGCCTTTGGAACCCCCACTGCTCTTTCTGCTTGAGGAGTACAAAAACTACTTGGATGCTGCAAACATGTCCATGAGGGTCCGGCGCCACTCTGACCCAGCTCGCCGTGGGGAACTGAGTGTGTGTGACAGCACGAGTGAGTGGGTGACAGCAGCAGAGAAAAAGACTGCAGTGGACATGTCCGGGGCCACCGTCACAGTCCTGGAAAAAGTCCCAGTACCCAAAGGCCAACTGAAGCAATACTTCTATGAGACCAAATGCAACCCTAAGGGGTACACAAAGGAGGGCTGCAGGGGCATAGACAAGAGGCACTGGAACTCCCAGTGCCGAACTACCCAGTCTTACGTGAGAGCTCTCACCATGGATAATAAAAAGAGAGTTGGCTGGCGCTTCATAAGGATAGACACTTCTTGTGTATGTACATTAACCATTAAAAGGGGAAGATAGTGGGTTCGTGTTGTATAGATTATATTGAGACAAAATTATCTATTTGTATATATACATAACAGGGTAAATTATTCGGTAAAAAATAATTTTATGGACTGCATGTATGATGGAAGTTTATACAGTACAGTGGTTACACAATCTATTTATTGAACATATCCATGACCTGAAGGGGAACAAAAAGTCATTTGCGCACAAGTTAAAAAAAAGGAAAAAAAAAAACAACCAAAAAAAAAAAAAAAGACAAAAAAAAAAAAAGCACCCAAAAAAAAAACCAACCAAAAAAAAAAAGAAAATCAAGCAAAAGAAAAAGTCTGCATTACATTCCTCGATAACATTGTGGTTTGTCGCCGTTGCCAAGAATTGAAAATATAAAAATTAAAAAAAAAAATAAAATTGCATGCTGCTTCAATTGTGAATTAATGATAAACTGTCCTCTTTCAGAAAAATAAATTGAACCAAAACATTCTGTTTACATTTTAGACAGTAAGTATCTTTATTCCTGTTAGTATATATGTTTACTGCTTCTAACTTCTGATAGCGTTGGAATTAAAACAATGTCAAGGTGCTGTTGTCATAGTTTTACTGTTTCTCTTTTACTTTTGAACTCCCATCAGATTTAAAAAGGAAAAAAAAAAAATCATTACCTTATTCTGGATTAAAAACAAATTTGTTTTTTGTATGTTGTGAAGGTGTTTGCAATAGCAATCCAACTACTGACAAAAAATAATAAAAAGAGGCAACTGAAAAAGAATGGTGATGTTCCACTTCACATTGTTGAACTTCAGGCTTAAAGACAGCACTTATTTAATTGTATGGTAACACGCTTTCTTGGTGGGGTTTTTTTGTTGTTTGTTTGTTTGTTTTTTTGTTGTTTTTTGTTCTTTTTTTTTAATTTGCAGTCTTTTGAGACCTGCATTTGCTTATACTATGTTTGTTTGTGTTTGGTATTTTTTCTTTCCCCTTTCCTCCCTCTGGAGGGACACTGGTTGTGATCTTTAAAGTATTTCAGTTACCATAGGACTGGAGCTTATCATATAGAGAATATTCTATAGAGTGTTGAGAGCAATGATTTTCATGTAATAAAAGACTGTGCTTGGATCAAATGTCTTGGTGAAGCACTAGAAAAAGAGTCTAGGAATATGATGGTGGATCTGAAATCAAGTTGGTTATGGGACTTAATAGCTCAGCCAGTTTGGGGACAAATAACAGTGATTTGGGTTGAGTGAGGCCGTCCCACTTGCAGTCACTGCTGGTCCTGTGCATTCCGTGAGAGAGCGAGAGCTTGGCCCTGTACATGGATGCCCTCACCCTCCATCCACAGCATGCCAGCAGCCCAGGCCTGTAAAGCTGGTGGGCAAACTCTGGTGGTATCTCTGCCTGTAGGAGCCCAGGGAACGAGCTGGGGAATGAGGCAGGAAGGAGCCCTGCCTCTGGCAGAAAGCAATTACCTTTGAGTTTGTGTGGCTCAGCCTCTGCCGTCAGCATTAGTTTGTGAAACAAATACTGTCGTTAAAAAAATATTCTCGAAGTAAGTGAAGGGCAAGTGCTGGAGGAGTTGGATTAACTTGCTTAGGTTCTGAGAGACATGTTTAGCTCTACGGTCCCCCTCTCACTATCCTGACAGAAGTATTGCTGAGAAGGTTGTGAGGCTGAGAGCTGTGCTGAGCTCTTGCACTGACTACTGTGGGCTGAGAGCAGAAATAGCTCCTTAGTGAGCTCACTGAAGGCTGATGCTGTATTTGTAATTCCTGTAGATGAAGAAAAATAGCTGAACAAAGAGGAATGTGCTGCAAAATATATCTCTGCTCCTGAATGCTGCAGAATCTGCATTAATTAAAACCTGGACCAGGCAAAGTTTACTGAAATATGATTGCCCCCCCCATATGCTCTTTGAAGAGCATATTTAGCACTGAATTTATGTCATTACTGGTAGAAACCCACGCTGGAAGCTAACAGGCACCTTCAAATCAGTAATTTTTTTTTCTACTGGGGGTAGAAGGGCAGCCTCTTCCTGAGGGTAACTCTGTCAAAGTGCTGCCTTTTGCATTGGTCATGTGCCTGCTGGACTGTGAGTCAGAAGAGAGGGTTGTGTGACCCACTTGAACGTCAGACTTCAGCCTTCCCCATCCATTGCTGATACTCAGGTTCCCACACAGAAATCAGAAATGGAAAAAAAAAAAAAACAAACACAAACCAAACTTATTGAAATGTCTCAAAACTTCAACTCAGGTGTTCTTTGTGCAAATTAAATCGTAGAATCAAAGAATGTTTTGAGTTGGAAAGGACCTTAAAGATCGTCTAGATCATAGGCAGGTACACCTTCCACTAGACCCTTTCATTCCCCTGTGGCCAGTACCTGTGTGTGTATTATAATTTGCATTTAGTGAACCCAGAGTGGCTCAGGAGCTGCTTAAAACTGCAGCACAGAAGTATAATGGTGGCTCCTCTCAAAACAAGGGTGGGTTGATTATAGGGAGGACAGGATGATGCTGGTGTGTGAGTAACAATCAGATCACTCATCTAGATTGGAAATAAAAAGATAGCTAGGATGTGACAGTAATCTAATTCAGATACAGGAATAAAATAATTCCCAATTTAGATAAACTGGATTTCCAAAAGAGAAGTGTTAATGCATCAATCATGCTAGAAATAAAGTTCCTCGTTTCCCAAAGTTAATTATGGCTGTATCCTACGCTCAGAAATCCTCACCTGGCACAGTGAGGGTGGTGCTGGTGTGGCAGAACTAGGGCAGTGGGATGGTGAGTACAGAGGGGTAAAGGACAGCCCATGTAGGTGGGGGGGACTAAAGGATGGAGCTGGGAACCTCGAGAACTGTGTCCTGTAACTACATCCAGAGTGATATTCCCCGTAACATGCCAATGCTGTACCTATTGACATCAGGTGAAGATGGCAATGAAGCTGCAGTCCCATGGCTCTGTCCTGCCTGACCTGACCCATCCGTGATCACAGGCTGAGCAGTTTTAGTTAAAACAGAGACGGAGAGGGGAGGGGTTGGTTTTCTTTCATATTACTTAATTAAACTCTTGCTGTGGTCTGTACGTGACAAAAGTATATCATGCATGTCAGCAGGCCTAGTGCTGTGTTAAAGACTCTTGCAACTGTAAGTTAATGTCTGTGGCCTTGTTCTCTATTATTCATTTTGTGTAACATAAATATTTATTGTATATTTATATAATTTTATGGTTTTTTGGGAAAATACTGAAATTGGCATTAAAATTTAAAAGCAACCGCGTCATATTGTAAATATAATTAAGCTATATTTAAGTGTACTGATTAACATAATATATGTTTAACTAGAGTTTTTTATGTTTTTAAATATATTTTCGAAATATATATATATAAAACTCGGGGGGTTTTGGGGGACCATGTGACTCTTTTCTCTAATTGTAAAACAAACTTGAGTTTTACTATAAAGATGTGTGTTCTTTGTTTTAAAACAATTTTTACTCTATTTTAGCAATAAAATCTCACTTGGAGGGCAGATAGCCCCCTGTTTCATAGCTGGACAGTTAGCATTGGGAGGGGAGGGGTGGCAAGAATTTACTTCCCATAAAAGGTGGGAATACTCACAGAATAATGTATTTCCATTTAATTCTAGCACAGAAGACATCATGAAGTAAAAACCCATTAATGACATATATATGATTTTATTCAGGTGTAAAATAATGAGCACAATGGAAGTGAGGGGGAGGGGTTACTACCCTAGTAAGTAAGGGATAAGTCAGACATAATATCTATAGTCCAGTCATGTACCTGATTTTTAAATGGTGTCGTTTATATTTATATCCCCTGCACTGAACTTATTTATGACCCCATGGAGTACTAGGGGTGGAATTCCTTGAATTTAACATATTGTTAGCATTTCTAAAAGAATATTCTCTACTACAACTGCCAAGCCCTTTGCATATTTAATTATCCCATAGCCCTAGAACAATCATCCTCACGATGAGCAGAAAACTTTCATGTAATGTAAGGGGGGGAGGGGGGAAAAGCACAAACCCAAACTCTTACCAAAAAATATATATTGCTGTGGATTTCTCGAGAGCCCAGCACCAGCAACATCTCAGAGGAAATGGTGCTTCTGCAGATTGTCATGAGTATTAAACACACGTGCCTGCACACAGCTTGCATTATTGTCATCTTAAAATAAGCTACCAGAAGCAGTAACAGACACTAAAATCTGTGGTGTGTGGATGAACGGAGCTGCATCACGACCACGCCGTGTGCCTGCAGGAGCCTGGCTCTGCTCGGACCCTGCCTCCTCCCCAAGGTAGGACAGAGATGGGTGAAGTTGCTTTAGCTTGTTAAATATATGTTAATTATATGTCATGGATACCTAGGGAATAAAATGGGCACCTTCAAAATATATATTTGAGCTACAGAGGAAGATATGGGCACTAACCATCCATCCATATATCCATCCATCCACTACTGAGTCCTAACTCTGCAGGGGAAAATAAAGGTATTTCCCTGGCTTTTATCACTTGGAGCAGAAACAAAGGCATATAGTGAGATTTTAAAATTACTCAGCCAAAAACCAGTAGAAAGCAGTAAAAGAAGATTTTTGAAGAGACTATTTGAAGGCTATGGTGTAAGTGTAATGAGAGGGGGAGGACACTTATTTCAGTTTGTCCCAGGTGGATCCAATACACTGCTTCCAGGCTACTTCCCCTAATGAGGTCCTCATTGAGAAGACACCTTCTGGCAGGTCAATTAAAATGAAAAGGGAATGGATGCACTTTTTTGGAGTAAATATAAAGAGCACCAAGGCTTCACCTTATGAAGGAATTGACATTTTCAACTCAGGAAGGTTCTATAGGGTGTGTTTTGGAAGAGGAGGAGATTGAGGTTCTTTTTCTGAACCTTACTTTTTTATAGGTGGAGATTTGTTTTTTCTTTTTTTAAACCACTTCCCAACATTTGCGTAGTCAGAGACTACCCAAAAAAAATCAGTCAACGTATAAAAATGCACGTATAAATCAGTGAATTTAAAGTGATAGATTTTTTTTTTTTGGTGCCTGTTGGAGAAGGACTGGAGATGGCACAAGTGGGTTCAGCTTTTCCAGGCAAGATTTGGGTTCACCCGTGGAACTTGAGACACCTCTGGAAATCAGGTTCCTTTAAATCCTGTTAGTGGAAGAAAGCGGTTGGAGGTGAGCTGCTCTTTGCTGCACCAACCTTCTGCGTTGAGGGAAATGGCACATGGCTGCTGGGTTGTGCAAGGGTGAGTCTGTAAAACCTGCCTGTGACCTGTTCCATTCTCCACACGTACATAAGTCACACGTACATATATGTATTTATCTCGGTGTAAAATAGCTACTGCTGCTGCCAGCTCGTCTCTGTTGCTCTGGCTGCTGCTGTGGTGTTGACTCCGTGCAGAATTGCAGCCACACCACCTGTTGCTGCAGATCCCCGCTCTGTAGGAATAACATGCAGAGGGAACCAGGAGTGGCAATTCCTGGTAATTCCCGGTGCCTGGGAGGACCACGCAGGCAGCAGGGGCTTCCCTGCTGCCGGGAGCCTTCCGCCGCCTCGGCTTGCAGCAGACACCGCTGATCTCATCCAAACAACCACTGCCAGTTTGCTCACGCAGGGATTTCAGGAGATGAGGAGGAGGATTTGGCACAGAGCTGCGAGGCTTCTTGCCTGACTCCTCTCTTCTGCCTCTGCCAGCTGGGTGAAGCACTGCGTGGCAGTGGGAAGAGGCAGGGAGCTGCCTGGAACCCCTGGTGTGGCAAAGGAATGCCCAGGTGTGCTGTCCTGCCCACCACCCTGGGATCAGTAGCACTCTGCAGTGGGAGACAGTTGTGACTGGGGCTGGAGGCCTTCCAGTAGGGTCAGGGAGACAGCTAGAGTAAAATGGGCTTGGGAAAACCAAACGAAAATGTTTGGAAAAGAATGTTGTTTGTATGTGCTAATATCAGTGAGCAGAAAGCCAAGTTCTAGGTACAGGTGTTGCTCTTGCACATTGGTACAGGGTGAAATGTTCTTCCTTATCTTCCTCTGAACCTGAATAAACCCCTTTAGGAATGCCAGAGTAAGACTCCAAAAGTATGTGATTTATTTGATAGGAGCAATCTCTCAGGTGATATGCAAAGGGATGGTTTACAAGGAAGGAATATGTCTTGCTGGGAGTGCAGAGTTTTGCAGTTCCAGAAACAGCATCTCATATCTGCACTCAGAAAACGTTTCCCCTTGCAAAAACGATCCTTTCCTTATACTGTCCTCTTCTCCCCTTTACTGAAAAGAGACCCCGAGCAAACAATCTGGGGTAGCTTAAGCCTATAAAGTACTGGAATTACCAAGTTCAAGCTGCAGCTCATGTACATAAACCAAGCTATCTTCTCCTGTGCTATGTTCATCATAACAGCTTTTAAAACTGCTCAAACTCTAAATAAGGGGGTGCAGGTACATAGTGTACTAAATATTCCTTCAACTGTCACCTATACTGAAGATTTTAAATTATTCTAATTTAATAGATAGTTTAATAGGTTTTCAGTGATAACTTTTTCTGACCTTTAAAGACCACTCTGCTGAGAGACTCATTTTTGCTCTAACCCCAGCATGGTCCTTCATAGAAGTTTCACTATATTTAGACTCCAGCCCTGGGAATCTGTTATATCAAGACAATCTAAAGTATGTGTGGCTGTGTTTGTGTTACAAAAACAGTTAATACTGCCAATGACACCATCTACTTCATTGAAACACAGCACAGTGAGGCCCTTTTGTTCCCAGTTCGACACTCTGCTCTTACACACATGGATTGGTACAGCTGCAAAATTGAATGGAAGGGTGTACCCAAAAAACCCTATCTTTGGGAGATATAAAAAGAACAAATCTAGTGAGCTTTGCTGAAAGCAAAGTGCAGATGATGTGCTGCTGCTTCCCCTTTCCATAACATCCCTGCCTTTGCCAGTAAACAACAAATTCATACCTAAAGTCCTGTTTAGCTACAAGCAGAAGCCCAAACTGTGCAGCATCTTTTTTTTTTTTGGTCCCCTGGCTTGCTTTATTCTTGGGATAGACAAAACATGTGCTTGATGTCCCCATGTAGTGCAGCCATGTAGAGCAACAACACTGTCTCAGCAACACAAGTACATTTATTTAAAAAAAAAAAAAAAACTAATCACCACATCACCTTGTAAATTAATATCCTTTTTTGCCTCGTGGGAGCTACTGCTCCAGAGGATACAGCTATAAGCATGTGGTGCTGGTGTAGCTGCAGGTCTCTCCTAACAGAAGGTGCTTGTCACCGTTGGGCTGCAGCAACAGGGTGAGGTGTGGTTGTGTCACCTCATGTCAAATCACCTCACGGCTTGTTATAGCTTTTGACCACTAATTCCCTTGGGTTTGATTGACATATTAGTCTTGGAGATGCTGCAGTCTGCTTGTTTAATTCTGAAGAGTACAGAGAAAGTCTCACTCAGCTTCAACAGAACTATTCAAAACAGCCATATTTTGTTACACTCCTCCTTTAAATTCCCCCTCCCGCTGCCAGCTGTGCTGGTGTGGAGCACTCACCTCCCCATTTCAGGGGATATAAGTTCAGACATGCCTATTCAGTCTTGTTAATAGCTGCTGTACATTCCTCTGAGCTGCACAGGTCTCTGCAGAAGAGCTGTCCTGGCAGGAGAGGGGCTGCAGGGATGCAGCTCCCTGCAGATCCCGTGCTTGGGAAGGCAGAGCAGGGCAGCCTGCTGCTGGCTTGCCTTGCTCTGCTGTGCAGTGCTTGAGTAGAGGCATAGTAGGTATCAAATGAGTTCATGTTGGCTCACTGCAAGTCATGACACGGGGTAGGTGACCCTGTGCTTAAATACTGAAAGTGGGCAGTCTCAGCTTAGCACTCCAGGAGGAATAAGCCACGTCCCTGTTTTCAGAAGCCTTGTTGCAAACAAGCTGTCTAGTGAAATGGAAATTCATCACCTGAAGTGCCAAACAGCAGCTTTGTTTTCCAAGGGGAAACTAGGGCAAGGGCTTGGAACAGGCTATTGGAGGGAAAACATCAGTTTGTGTGTTCCCTTAAAATATGCATTGCCTTTAGCTTCCCAAAAAGCTAAAAATCTTCAAGTGACTGTGTGCATCAAAGCCTCAACAGTCAGGTATTTTATTCCAGTCAGCCTGGCAAGCACAGAGAGCACAGGACCCTTTTTGACAGCTGTTAAATTGAGTTTGTGCAGTGTGGGACACGGAGGGAAGTCAGATGAACACATGAAATCCCTCCATAAATCTGTCAGGTGGGCATCCACAGTCAGCAGTAGCCGTGCTGCTCTTGTCTGTGCCTTCTCTAAATTAAACCAGAGATTCCAGGCATAATTCTGCATGTCCTTACAGCTTTATAATTGTTACCTGCGTGGAAAGTCAGAGGAATAATGAAGATAAAGTAGTGAAAACAATAGCTATACAAGCTAATTAGCCCTGCCTGTCACTGAAAATAATACAGTGGATGGGCTGATGTTCTAAAGCCTTGCTTGAACTTTCACAGTGGGAAGTTACTGTGAAGAGATCCTGGAATAAAGGATTCCCATAGCCAGTGTTGTTTTTAGGGGTCTACAATCCATTACCTATGCAATGGTCACGTCATAAATTCCCTTTTAGAACCACAACACTCTGTTCTGTGCTTTGTAACACAATAGATATCTGTGGTTTCTAAGAATTGGTGCAACATCTCTAATAAAGTATGTATCAGCAGGGCTGTAACTACAGTGCAATTTACAGTTTGGTGCCAGTCTAATGAAATGACCACCTACACAGTGATGTGTTGGGACACTGCAGAACAAAGCTGCAAGCCCAGAGACATCTCCAAATATTCTTTCTTGGAGCTTTCGTTTTTCTCTCCTTTAAATAGGACAATTTCCCTCTAATCACAGAGGCTAATTCTTCCTTTGAAAAGCACAGTATCCACTGAATTTAGTGGGAGGATTAATGAGCACTCAATAAATCAATAGAGAATAAACCTAGCAGGAGTTTTAGCTCAGTTTTAGCTCAAGAGGTCGTTGGGATGAAGGCTGGCAGAGGAGTACTCTGGGAGGTAATTGCCATGAAATTGCCCCATTTCTACCCCCATCCTGGGCATAGGTGTTTGGCCACTACTGGAGGTCAAGCCATGCCACACTGGTGATCCCATTTGGTGTGGGCTTCCTCACAAATGTATTTCTCCTCTTGAAGAGTAACATGAAAAGGCCTAGACCTCACTGTCGTGTGTGCCTGGGTGGCCTTCAGCTCCAAGGACCACTGACCCCAGAGGAGGATTGAGTGAGACCTTGCCTGGTCTGGGAGGCTGCTCAGAGGGCACAGTGAGTAGAGGCTTCTCCTGGGGTCTGAACACAACCAAATGTAACTTCTTCCCACTGCCTTGGTCTTCACGCTCCTAAACTGTGTGAATTTGCCTTTCTGTTAAATTAAAGTCAGGCCTGTGGTCTGGTTTAGATTCACATACATGTATTTGAGCTACAGCCAGCCCAGGGAATCCAGCTGGGATGAGAAACCTGCCATGCCTCCATAGTGCTACAGACTTCAGACACGGCCTTGGGCACAGCTGAGCCCCCCTGGCTCTGCTCTCCCATTAAGTTTTGCCATTTCACTGTTGTTGTTGCTCTGAATGTTGCTCATTATAATTTACCAGCAGGTTGCCAGCCACAGAGCCCCATGCCTGGACATGGGCAGATGTCCCACAGCTGTGTGGCTGGCTGAGAATTCCCACTTTGCTTTGAAGGAAATGAGCTTGTTCCACCCGTCAGTTTTCATCCCCCGCCATACAGAGCACAGATCCTCTGTTTTGGTTCAGGGCTGTGGCCACCATCTATTTCTGCCTCTTCATGTGCTATAGATTGTACCCAGAGGTTCCTGTCACTGCCCAGCAGGGGGTTTTGCTGCATGTGCCCCTAAACATTGCCAAATCCCAGCGAGGAGGCACTTGAGGATTTACCTTTAGGGTCCTGCAGTGTTTTGCAATGTGCTGGTGTTGGAGCAGTATAATTATTTCCAAGTTGGTGCACTGTGTGTTTTGCACAGGGAAGTTTGGTGTTTTTCAGCAGCCAGGCTGTGAGTGCCATTAAAATCCCACTGGGCACTGCCAGGCAAAGGCAGGTCATGGAAAGGCAATGGTGGCACACACCCACACCATGGAGATGCCACTGTCACAGGCAGCCAGCACCCTACTGCCCCCTCCCACCCCAGGGCCTGAGAAGACCCAACACCAGAAATGAGCATATATTTGATCTGGAGGAGAGCCAAAGCCTGGCCCCTGTGGGAGGTTGGACTACCCACACCCTCTGCAGCAGGCGAGGGCTCTCATCCTGCCTGTGCTGTGGCAAACCCCATGGGAACCCATTTGCTTTGGAGTCCACACTGCTCAACAGCTATTGCAGGTCTGCCTTCGGGCACAGAGATTTTCAGTACTGACTTTCTAAAATCCTGCGTCATCAAACCCAGACAAACTATCCCGAGCTGGATGGATGCAGAGCTACACCAGCGTCCCACACCTTGGTGATGGGGTGGCACCTGCCTGTGTCAGGCTGCCATAGGTGTCCTCTGCCTCATCCCAGTTCACCCCAAAAGCCATGACCCCACAGATGTCCATCTAACCATGAAATTTTAATTTTTTGTCTCCCATCCCACTTCTGCACACCAAGAGGCAACTCCCCTAATGCTCTGCATCCTCAGCATCACAACAAACCCTGTGCTGCAGGATGGGGTGCCTGCTGCACATCTGGCTTTGTAGGAAGTGTTCAAAAATGTGTAGATGTGGGAACTGGGGACATGGTACTCTCAGGCACACGGTGTGACTCTTGGGGATGGTCCTATACGGGGCTTAGGGTTGGACTCAGTGATCTTTGTGTGTCCTTTCCAACTCAGCATGTTCTGTGATTCTGTGACAGTTTGGTGGTGGACCTGGCAGTGTTAGGTTAATGGTCTCTGTGATCATCTCTAATGATCTTAAAGGTCTTTTCCAACATTAATGAGTCTATAATTCATCCTGTTGCTCAGCTGTTGGGACTGAGAGCCCAGGAAGCAGCCCTGCAAATCTGCCAAATTTGTGTCATTGTGGAAGTTTTAATTGCCTGTCCTTCTGAAGTCTCAGGGGAAAAATTCAGAATGATGTTTTGGAGAACTTCTTCCATTCTAGTGGCTACCAAATGTTTTGAAGCCCTTTGTGGCTTGGCCTCCCTACAGAAACAGACTTCTGTGAGTTTAGATAACTGCTGCTGGGGTGTCTGCCCGTGTAGGTGGAAATGGACTCTGTCAACCAGGAATATTTGAAAATAAATCAATACAAAACAAAACACGAACAGAAAAGATTTTTCTGCCAAAGCTGTGATTACTGTGAGCAGTAACAAGGGAACTACAAGAACTTGTATTCAAAACACAAAGTTTGAGCGGCGGAGATAAAACTCTGCCTCCTCACACAGCAGGCACACGGACCTGTCTTCTGGGCCAGCTTGGTCTACAAGGCACCAAACCCAGTGTTATTCCTTCATAGATCTACTCTAGGAATAAAAAGTGGGAGAAAGATTTGGGCCAATGAGACCATTTGGGTTGGGAAGTATAACAGGATTTGACTAAACATTAATTTGATTAGGAATAGTGTTTCTTTCAACTGCTGCCACCATGCTTCTGATCTAGAGTTTTCTTTTGAGATGTGCAATATATACGGTGCCAAAAACTATTTTTTAATTTTGAGAGACATATTTATGAAGACTTCAGCACGTCAGGATGCAAAACTACATCCTTTTTACAAATACGTATTGCAAAATATCTATTCATTGATGTTAAAATATCTACAATGTAAATATTTGCTAATTTAAAGATAACTTTACATTAAATAACTAAACAAGGCCCATGACAGGCTGTGTGAGTCACCAGTGCAGATAAATGCTGTATTGATTGCCGATGCAAAGGTCCACACTGTAGGCTGATTTTATTTATCAGAATACACGCACCACTCCAAAACTGGCAATACTCCTACCCACAAAGTATTTAAAGGATGTTCAAAATAAAATCCCCCTCTGCAAGTATAAAACTCTGTCAAAGACTTCAGACTCCTCAAGTACACTTGATGTTCCAGTGATGGAAAATATGGGCTCCAGACTTTTTTTTTGTCCTGGTAAGCAAATGTGACATCTCTGGTTGAGGTCCCTGGATCAATCCCGCTTCCCCACAGAGCCAGGCACACGCAGAAGGGCAGCTCTTGCACTTGGTGTTTGGACAGGTCCAGCTCAGCCAGGATCCACCACTTTCTGTGCTCACTTCTCACAGATACTCTAATCTAAACTGTGTGTGTTGACCAGATGGGTGCACATGAGGGTCCAGGTGTCTGACTCTCATCAGCCTAGGTAATTGGGAAAAATACAAGGAGTTGGTATTACCCGTCTAAAAGTCCCTGTGGATAATTAACTGCTGCTTCTTTGTGAAAAACGCCATCATTGGTCTCATTCCTTTGGTCCTGCTTCCCTTCTGTTGATTGCCTAACTCCTCACTCTGAGGGAGAGCCTGGGTTTGCTCCACAGCCAGGGCCACCACATAAACCTGGTCCCAGGGATGGACCATCTCAGGGCAAAGCCGCTCTCCTTCCACAAGAAACCCCTGGAGAGCCTGTCCCCATGGACGAAGCAGCTGGGGGACAGCTCGCAGGACGTTTGGGGGAGGCAAGGGGGTTGTGTAGGTCTGTAATTCACCAAGGGAGTAAGGCTGCTTAACAGCTTCCCACGAATTAAAAAAACAGGACAAAGCCATTTCTGGCAGAGGGTTTGCCACAGGGTTTGCCTCAGGAAGGAGCAACAGGAAAAGTGGATGGGAAATCATGTTCCTGGCTTCTTACGGCTTTGGGAAGAAAAGGCTGAGATGTAGCCCGTGGAGGCAACTGGAAAGAAAAGTCAGAGAAACTGGGGGAAAACGCTGGTACCTGAGTGAGCGTGTTTGCAGGAAGGAGAAAAAGAAATGTGAGCAGTGCAGCCAGCCAGGGGGAAAACCCCCCTCAGAACAGCACATTGACCTGCAGGCTGGGCGATGCTGCAGGGCACAGCGGGTGAGCGAGAGGCTGGAGGGTCAGGGTGGCCAAACGCTGAGGCTTGACACGGGGGGTTAGATGTGAGCAGCCTCCACTCGGGGCTTGTTGGTGCTTGCGTGCTCTCGGCGTCTGAAACGGAGCAGCTTTGCTAATGAGCAGATGTTTTCTTCATGTGGCTGTTACGACATCCGCTGGGGCTCCTGCCGGAGATGTGTAACCAGCCCCTCCCCACCCACACGCCAGCTCTGTCTGCAAGCTGTAATACACAGTTGTGCAAAAGCGTTTGCTTCGTGCTGCTCCTGACAGCCCAAGGTATGCACGGAAACTGGAGCTTTAAAAACAGAAATAACCCTGCCACCGCTGCAGCAATCTGCCTTACCCAGAAACTCAGATTTGGGGTTTCAAAGCAGTTACCTGGCTCTGGAGCTGCTTAGTAACCTCATCCTTGTTCATACCTGAGTTGAGAGGGGGACACACTGGGTGCCAGAGCTGCAGTCCCATCTCTCTCCTCCAAACTGGCCAGTGTTCAGCATCACACTCCAGCCAGCTCTGCTGTGGGGATGCAAAGGGTGTGAAAAACCACCGGGTTAATGTAGAGTAACAACTAAAATGTTACCTGCATCGGCCACAAGCGCTTGCTGCTTTCCTCAGTGCTGTAATGAGATATCAAAAACTTTTCAGAAGAAACCCCCAGACACCTGCATGCACCTAATCAATGCAGTGATCAGTCAAAACCACTGGCAGAGATGTACAAAGGAGATTGTTCATGCTGCATCCAGCTATAAAGTAAAAAACCCAACCCTGTGAGGTTTAGATAGCGCAGACCATAATTGCTGGCTTAATTAAAGCATAACTGAGGCATAAGTTCAATCTCTTCCATTTTTCTGGAAAAGTCTCATATGGTTTATCATTTATCACCTGAGAATTAATATCTCGCATAGACAGCAAAAAAGGTGGAACAATAAGTATCTCTTTGGTGCTAAAAACATTTTCATGAAAATGGAATTAAATAATAACAATAAGTGTTTCTTTGTTTTTCCTAGTTGATTAGCTGGCTTTTTAAGAAAGATACCTTTTCTTTACTAACCTTATCTTATTTGAATATGCAGTCGTGTGCTTCTCATCTTTCCGTGTTTGATCAGTATTTCTGAACCTCCCTAATTGCTGCCATCATTTGTGCCTGAGCAGGGATGGGTGAGGAGGAAAATTCTGCTTTGATTTAGGCAGATGTGTTTGCATATTGCCTAGGTTACCCATTTGCATGGAAAGGAAAAAGATCACAACTGTGGCACTCTCTGTCTTTCCCGGCTGAACCGTGGCCTGTGGAAAATATTAAGATGTTAAATGCTGAAGAAATCATCAATAAATCAGAACGCTCTGCCCTGTTTGAGCAGTTTACCCTGGAGAATCTGAAGCTGCAGTTATTCTCGGAATACCGCTGTGAGGTCTGCACATGTCTCACGGTTGGGTAAACTCAGCACAGAGTGTTTAAGGGATTCACTGGAGGTCTCACAGCAAAGTAATGGCAGAATCACCATGTCCCCTTTCTTTACCAAACTGGCCTGTCATCTTTCATTTGAAAGAAAATGGGAAAATCCTTGTGTCTCCGTTCCCTGTACTGCAGTGAGGAAACAGAGTGTTTTCAAGGTTTTGAATGAGGAGATGCCCGGCTCTGTGGTTGGGAAGAGGTGACAGCAGTGCCAGCAGGCTGAAGCTGAGCCCTCTGGGGCCGGCTCTGCAGGAGACAGGACACAGCTGGCACTGTCCAGGGACCTGTGGTACCCCAAGGGCTGCCAGTGGCCACCCACCTTTTCTTCTAGTCCAGCACTGCAGGGGCACATGGAAACTGGCCCTTGTGTTGCACCCTTGGATCTGCATCCTCCCTCTCTACTTGCAGCTCTGCTGTAGCACGGTGGCCTCAATTTTCTGACATTCATGGTGTCCCTGCAGGATCCACTTCCCCTTGTGTTTGCCCCATTTGAAGCCCCTGTGGCCAGTGGCAGGGGAGAGGGCAGCTTTGGGATGTGGGAGGCACCGGGAAGGACCAGCAGGTAAGGGCAGAGATGATGCTGGGGCAGCTCTAATCCATGAAATAACTTCTGATCTGCACAGAACCTAAACATCCCCTGGCACAGCTTAAGACCATGCCCCCTTGTCTTACTGATCGCTGCCTGGGAGAAGAGACCAACCCCCACCTGGCTACAACCTCCTGTCAGGGAGTTGTAGAGAGTGATGAGGTCTCCTCTGAGCCTCCTCCTCTCCAGGCTGAACAACCCCAGCTCCCTCAGCCTCTCCTCATAGGACTTGTGCTCAAGTCCCTTCACCAGCCTCGTTGCTCTTCTCTGGACCTGCTCCAGCCCCTTAATGTCCTTTCTGAACTGAGGGGCCCAGAACTGGACACAGCACTCCAGGGGTGGCCTCACCAGCGCTGAGTCCAGGGGAAGAATCACCTCCCTGGTCCTGCTGCCACACTGTTCCTGATCCAGGCCAGGATGCCACTGGCCTTCTTGGCCACCTGGGTACACTGCTGGCTCCTGTTCAGCTTCCTGTCAATCCAAACTCCCAGGTCCCTTTCTGCCTGGCTGCTCTCCAGCCACTCTGTCCCCAGCCTGTAGCTGTCTTTCTCCTGATGCCAACTTACGGTTCTCACGCAAAATGTTCAACAAAAATTATCTTTTATGCAAAGCAACAGCATCCTGTTTGCAAAGCTTGCCTTGGCTGGGGTTGCTGTTGGTATTATTACCTTTTGAGAAGCTAAAGTTCAAATGAGAAACAAACTGATTTGGAACTGGGATGAGGGAGGACCAAGGCTCGGTGAGATGGTGATAAATGGTGGCGGTGAGGGTGCAGAGGGAAGCCAGAATCTTCTAGCAAGTCTTGTCTGAAACATTGGGATTAAAAGCTTATCAGGTGCACAAATAAAACTGTTGGAAATAAATTAATCTTGGTTCAATAGAGCTGAATCCCTCCCACAGGCTTCAGCAGCGCTGATGAATGGCATTAAAGCCTGGATATGCAATGGTACCTGGAAAGGGCATTCCCAGGTTCAGGCAGGGATCCCAAAGAGTGGCTGCTCAGGTAAAGGGGGATGTACCTGAATCATTTTCCTGCACTCTGTATGTAGTAGTGTGTTTTCTCACGCAGTTACACTGCCTGTAACGCTTGTGGTTACAGAGGCCTGAAGTGTAGAGCTGAAGCTCTGTTACTTCTTTTTTGCCAAAGATGCTTAGGTTCTTCTTACTTGCTTTAGGAGCCTTTGGAATCAACATTTTGTCAGTAACAACCAAGAAACCTTTATTCCTCTGTTAAAAGTTGAGACTTTCACATAATAACATGATTTGGGTAACTTGAGCTTGAAGGAAAAGGTCAGATAATGTGACACTTGCAATAAAAGCTCAAGATTTGACAAAGCCATATTTAGTGCATTTCCCAGCTGAATGGGGAATTGCCATTATGCATTCAGTTTAAAGAACACTTATATTTATTCCAGGAAAGCTCTAATGCAACCTTTTCCTATTAGTTAAATAAAAGATTAAGTTAATGCTGCCACATATTTTAAAATTTACTGGAATAATTATCATGGGGAAAAAGAAAAGCCAAGACTTTTGAGATGAGTTGCAACGTTGGTAAAACTTTGCTGGGCATCATTCATTAATATTCACAATAAATTTCACTAATTCTAGTCTGAAGCAACACTTCCTCCTTCCATTTTTCACCTTTTCCATCGTTTCATGGAATTTCTGGTGTTGTTTTGGTGTCAGCATGCATGAGTCTGTCTCCTTGAAAGAAAGGGCAGGAGAAGGAGTTGCAGGACATGTGCTGTCCAGAAAGCAAAGGTTTTGAATGGGGCTGTCAGCAAGCAGGTGCTGTTGGTCTTTATCATGCTGGGGAGTTGAGATGGGACAGGGCTCCTGTGGAAATCAAGTGTCCTTCCTCCTTTCACATGGAACAATTGCTTGATGTGGGACACCTGGCATCAGCTTTTATCCTTTCAGCACTTCCACACGTGAGCACATAAAAAGGGTGACTAGAAGTAACATGAATATAAGTTTGAGCAAGGAACTTACCTTTCTTTTTCCAGCATGGTCCAGCTCAGATTTTTTTCCTTACTTTCTAATGGATGGCAGGTTCTCTGTCCAAAGCACAGGGTGTGCAGGAGACAGACGGATTAAAATGACTGAGAAATTGTATTATTTTATTTTTATTTTAGCTAAACCGTGTCCTCTGGCTCACAAGACTTTGCAAGGAGACCTGCAACTCTTTCTTTAATGAAAAGGATTCCATCACACACTTCCTATTTTTTTTTTTTTTTTGGGGAAAAGCAGAGAAACACACAAAAAAAGGTCTAAAATAAGATGTGCAAATATTATTCAGTATTGTAAATGGGACCAAGAACCAATTTGTGGTCAAATTTGTTGTTCCGGGAAGGATATTTTATTCCATTTTCCCTAATTTCACTACCCAAACCCAAGATTTTATTGCTTTTCATACACCCATGCTTGCTTCTTACCAGCAGCGCTGACGTACAATGTGATTTCCCATATTCCCGCCACTGTTTACTAAAATGTTTTTAAATTATTGAATCCGGTCCTGCACCGGCCTTTCACCACAGGCTTCACTGCACAGGCACAGTGTGGGATCTGGTTGGGAGCCCTGCTCCTTCCTTTTCGCTTGTTAATTAATCATGTCATGCCACTGATCGGCTTTTGCTGGCCAAGGACTGTTTTCCTGTATTCTGAAAATGCCACAGAAGTGTTGCTGTAAAGGTCTGGCGTTCGGGTAAGGAGCGATTCCTGGCTCCAGCGAGCATCTAGAGTAGAGTAGCATCTACTGGAAATTAAATGAAATGACAGCTCGGGAATGAAAAGCACAATAAAACCTTGGCAATACAGAGGAGGCGGCTGCTTCTGCTCCTCAGGCACAACCTTTCCACAGCCCGTGGGACAGTGGGATGAGATGACCAATCTGGATAAATCCACATAGCTGAGCTGTTTGGCATATTCCTCAGTTAGGTTTTATCAAGACTCTTAAATGGAAGAGAAGCCTTCACAGAGGACACATCAGTGTCTGGTCCCAGCTGCACACCTATCCCATCCTCTCTCCACAGGTTTGCAGGGACCAGTGTCCCAAGACACTCTGCTGGGCAGAGCTCCCACACTCTCCCACACTCCTGCCAGCCAGTCCCTACACTGTTCTACATCTGGCAACCGGCATCCTCCTCTCCTGGGACAAGGTTTTGCTTGAAGATCCTCCACAGGAAAGGAGGAGGCGTTTTCCAGAGTTCAAAAGCAATCCTTCGGATTTTGACCCCGAATTTCTGTGGGAGGCTTTCCCCCCGAGGTGACACACAGCCAGCATCTCTGTCAGCACCACTTTGCGTAGGTAGCTCAAACCTACATCGGGAGTGAGAGAGGGAAAGTTCTCCCACTAAGTGGGCTGCCATTGATTTTCATGTGTTCAGAGGTATTAGAGTGGAAAAAGAACTATTAAATCATCTAGTCAGTATAATCAGGGCAGAACTACTCCCTGCTGGACATTTACTGGTGGTTTGTCAACTCTAGTTCAGGAAATTGAGTTGTAGTGTTCGATATAATGGATCCTAAATTTCCATTTAATATCAGTTTTCTTTGGTTTCTGCTTTTATATTAATGCATTCATGTGCTTTATATTGATTGACTTTTCTTAGTGTAATGAGAACAAAATGCCACTTATCATTTAAGTCATTTAACTCAAACTAGCAAGCTATCAAGCTAGCTCCTCCCAGGGGAAAATCATAATGGCCAGAGCAGAGAGCCATGTCAATACAGAAGTGTTGGTAAGATAGATAACTTTACAAATGTTTTAATTTATTTCAAAACAATAGTAGAGAGTTACACAGCCGATTATACCATCAGATTCTTCAAAATCACATGAAGTGAACCAAACAGAGCATTAACCTTTGAGCCAAATCCCCGCTTGGTTATGACCACTACACTGTGGAGATCTGCTTGAGAAGGACTGAAGGAAGAAGAGTAAACTCATTTTGCTTTCCCTACCCTCAACTAAT
Organism: Pseudopipra pipra; assembly: GCF_036250125.1. Classification (NCBI taxonomy): domain Eukaryota; kingdom Metazoa; phylum Chordata; class Aves; order Passeriformes; family Pipridae; genus Pseudopipra; species Pseudopipra pipra. The sequence goes on along the minus strand of NC_087554.1, from coordinate 1,642,361 downwards.
AAAACCTGATGTTGCTGTAGTGGGTTATTCATAGATTTCCACGTAGCAGCAGACCTAGCATGAGAATAGATGACAGAGGAAGGTTTTGATCTTTATAAATAGGCTGTGGAAAAAATGCTGTGATTACTGTCATATACCCCTCTAGTACCAGGCTCTTAGAAACATGTTCTGAGTTTTAACACACCAACTGTTTCACAAATGCTGCCAAACTGTTTGCTGCTGGAAGAGAGCTCCAGGATTAAACATCTGTAGAGTGAAGATGCAGTGCAGGGTGAAGTGTAATCTAAAACTGCCAGAAAGCAATTAAAATCTTACCATTCTTAGTAACACATCACTGGAATTATTTAGAGCATTAATTCTGAATATTGTGTAGCAGCCTGCCCTATAAATTGGGTGAGAAATGATCAGACTGAAGATGTTGTACTCCTGTCATACATACTTTGTGCCAGACTTCTGACTGTCAAGAGATCTGTTCTCCCTCTCTGCCAAAAAAAAAAAAAAAAAGTTAATTACAAGTAAATTATTTCAAGACAATCTGAAGTACACTTAGACCAGGCAGACTGCTGTCAGCAATTCTCTGCAGAAGGTGAAGAATCACAAAATTTCCCATGACTTCAGGCTGTTTTCCTGGAAAGGCATCAAAGATTGAACGGAGGAGAAGGTGGCTGGGACTTTAGCTAAGTCACACTCCTTGTTTCCAGAACTAATTATACTGTTTACACGTGGCTGCTCTCCAAGGAAAACAAATCTATCCATGTTTTTTTTGTCCACCTTGACTCATTCTAGAAGCTGCTTTTGATTCATCCTCCACAATCCTATTAACAAAGTCAGAAGGCAGCATAAGGGTAGGCAGGATGAAGGTCCCTGTCTCCAGCGATGACATGATGGGATCTCATGAGAAATAAGAACCAGCAAGTAACATCCTTCCTCTAATGATCACCCTGAATGAGTGATGAGGCAGATGAGGCAACTTCTTGAGCCAATACCTTCCAAGCCTCCTGCTGGCCCCACAGTCATTGCATCCTTGGCCTGGGAGTGCTGGGGACATTCTGGGAAGGACCACGTCCACGTGCCTTCTCCAGCTCTGGCTCTTACCTGGGTCCTGCCAATGCTTCCCAGTGGCCTGTAGTGGAAAAGGTACTGCAAATGCTTGACCCTCTCTGCTCCCTGCTCCCATGACTTATCACCTCACTTCCCACATTTCCAGGCAGAAGACCTTTAGGCCACCAACTTGTCCCTCATAGGGAAGTTTCTGACATGTGATCATGCTTCTTGTCCCTTCTTGACCTTTTCTTTTTCCCTGGTTCTGATAGCAGACTTTTATGTTTCTGTTTCTATTTTCTGCATCTGTTTGAGACCAGAGCTGCATAAGTACTGAGGAGATCCAAGGCTTACTAACAGAGTAAGCTTATAGTAGCCCCACTGACCTCATAATTCAGATATGTAACACTTCTTGTTCTTTGTAAAGTGGAGACACCAGACACAAAAACAGAAGCAGCAGCTGGAGCTGTGTACCCCACAGTGCCAAGAAACAACCATAACAATACATCGTTGAGCTTCTTCTTAAAATTTTCTTTAAAAGAGGATTTTCTTCTCCCATTCTCCCACTCTTCATCCCCATTCCTTTATAGAAAATTTCTCACATATTTATTCCTCCTTTTGGGTTAGAAACCCTTTTTCTCAAACCCTTCTTTTCTGCTCTACCTTCATTCATACACAGATTTTGTCTCCTGTTCTTGTGGTTATGGGTCTTTCCTTAGCTTACAGATATTTTTCATGTCCCGCCTCAGCTACAGATCAACAAAGGCAAGTGAAACAGGCTCTTCTAATTGCTGCTTAGGATGAGCAAATCATTCTGGGACAGTTCAAGATAATCACTAAAGCTGTGGGCCTGCCACTAATCATGATACCTTTGGCTCAAGCAACTGTCCTGTAGGGACCCTCCTTTTAATCACTCAGTAACAACATTTAGTATTCAACATTTAAATTATTAGATGGCAAATGCAATAGCTCTGATACACACAATCACTCATCTGGAATACACCAGCAGCTGCCTCATCTCTCTGTTCCTGGAGTGGCTTCAGGGCTGTTCCAGTGCTGCTCCATAGCTTGTTTAGTGCCTCTCCTTGGGCATCTGCTCACTACTCACCCAGTAACTATCCCTTAGTGCTTTCTCTGCAATTATCTCGGGTTCCCAGACCCTGTATGATTGCTCCCATAAACACTTTGCAACCATCTTTCCCCAAAACCGAGCCTCTACTGAGATGACAGCTAAACTTTTCCTGGGGCTGTGAGAGTTCCCTGATAAGATCCCACATAACGTGCTGGAGAACGTTTCTCACCCAAGAAATCGAATTAGTGGCACTTTCACAGCGTATAAAATAATTGGGAAAATATGCCAGAGGGTGGCAGGGAATGGTGCTGAGTCACTGGATATTAAGCAATGCAGAACAATGCAAACAAGGATTACAGACTCTTTGGGGATGCCAGGTCAAGGAACCACTTGGAGGCAAGTGGGAGCCCTTGCCTGACATGCAGGCACAGGCAGCTGTCACCATAGCCACGCTCTGGCACAGGGCAGGGAGGTAAGAAGGGAGAGGTCCTGAAAGCCAGTGTGGCTAAATGTTATCTCAGCTGGGTCTTGTTACTCACCTAGGGAAGGTAAAAGGAAAAGACTAGAAAACTATCTTAAAGCAGAGCTAGAAATACAGCTGCTTATTACAACAAACCTTGATTTTTAAAAGAATTTTTATTGGACTTTCTTAAATAAAGATATATGTCTTTTATTTTGTAAAATTAATATCACCCTGGTGTCCACCAATGTGGATACAGATACCAATCTGTATTTTTTAAACTTGATAATGGACACTGGCTAATTGATAATTTCTAAACTTGATAATGGATACTTGCAGTGGATAATTGTTAAATCTCAGCTCAAGGATTTAATCACAATCTTTAGTACACCTTCAGCTACATATTTTGGTTTTTTATATTCTCTTCTGAAATACTAACAGAGTCGGGCACGAACAGAGGGTGGCCTTAGGTGTCTTCATCACAAAACATTAAATGCTAAAGGTATGTGGTAATTAACTTGTGCTTAGAGAACTTGCCATGAAGCTGTTGCATAAATCCAAAACTACAGCAGACAGAATTATTTCAGAGTTTATTTCACTACATAAATACGCATCACCAGATCCTGACTTTTTACTCCTGCATTCAGAAACAGTTTTAGCTAATTGTTACCTGTGGTTTTGGAATAGCATAATGTTACAGATGCCAGAAACAGAAGAGAGTCCTTAGTTGCCACAGAATCCAGAGAGCAAAGTGTCTTGAGGGCAAAAAAGAAGATATTCTGAGAAACTGTAAGTGCAAAATCCTTTTTTCATTTCTTGCTAAACAGACATGGCAGGGTGTGGAGAAGAGGCAGTGTGTTTGCACCCCAGAGGACGGGAGCTGGCTGTGCTTCTTGTGAACCACCATAAATCACCAGGAGCACAGGAAAGAGATGAAAGCTACTTATAGTCCTCCCTGCAGAGTAGAGACACGGTTGTGTTGTATTTAATTTTTTTATTTTATTTTACTTCGTTTTTTGTATTTTATTTTAATATGGGGCCACAGATTTGTCATCATAAAAACTTGCAGCACTTGAGTAGAGGGGATAAAGCCTATGTCTCTAGAGTTTCTCTATGTGTATTTGATAACACAATGTTAGGGATGTCTTTAGGTCTCAGATCCATTCAGGGTTCAAGATAAAGTTCATCTCCTGATTTCTTCTCATTTTTACATTCCTTTGTATTTTTTAAATGAAAGCATTTTACTATTAATTGCTTCCTGACTTTTAAGTGAGTTTACTCAATATACAAAGCCTTTACAGATAGTTTCATAAAGTTTGTTTTCTACCTGTGTGAGCCAAAACCAGACAATATGGCAAGTTTGAAAGATAAATCCACACAGGCCTTTCTGAAGAGTAAAAAATATTAATTTCAACTCTTATATTTCTAGATCACCTTAAAAAGAAGAGAGATGAAAGATTGCTTTAAAAAAAAAGGGGGGGGGATATTTATATCATATTGGCTTCTACTGATGAGATTACATGGAGAAATATGAATTGTAAAACCATTTAATATGGCAAATATAATTTGCCACTGATGGTTACATTGTGCTCTGTACAGTGTTATAGATAGGATTAGGTAAATGTGCAACAAGCAGAGTGTAAATTCTTTCCTATTTGATGAAAAGGGCAAGACTGAATGATTTTGTGTCCATTCTCTTGCAGATGTCCCTGCCACGATGGATGTTCCCATTCCTGTTCTGCCATACTTTTTGAGGCAGCAAAGCCCAACTACTTGCAGATGAAGGTAGGAAAGCTGTTGGAAAGCTGCTAGAACAGCTTCTTGAAGGAAGCAATGGAAACTTGCTTGGGGACACTGGGACTGAATGTTGTCACGGCAGCACAAGAGGCTCTGAAATCACAAAAAGAAGAGATAAAATGCAGATGCCAGTCCTGAGGATCTACCTGATATCCCAAGTCGAATCTGGTTTCCCAGAATTGTGGTAAAGATGAAGGAAGCAAAGCATGTGATGTGTCATCACTGATGCCTTCTGCTCTGCTGATAAGGCAGGGGAAGGACTGTCACTTGCTAGTGACAGTGACATTGGGATTGCAGCTTTGGAGAGCCCAGCTGTTCTACTGTGCTACATGCAGGGGATAAAGAGGGGCAAAAAGTGATGCAAAACTCAGCAGCCTTAAAAAGGCACAGTGGTCAAGCATCTGAACCAGGAAATCCAGTCTCTTCACATTTCAGGTCCATGTCATCAGCCATTTTAGAAACAAACTGATCTTCCTTCCAAAGGCATGTTTGGGGGGGTTTTGCCTGTTTTGGCTGCAAAGCTTCTTCAGAATCAGATATCATTAATGGCAGACAGCTGTTGATAATTCCTAACTTTACTACTGGCTGACCTTTATTTATTTAGTTGTTGTCATCTATGCCTGTTGCCCCCCTTCAATTCCCAACATACATTCTCCAGGATGCTCTTCTCCCCTTTCCTTGTAATCTAGTCTCTCCCCTCACCTAATCATCTGAGCAGCCTTTATTCCCATCTGTTACAAATCACTGGCTTTCATATGTTTGGCAGGAGCAAGAGAAATTAGAATTTATTTTTTTTTCCTTTTTTTTTAACAAAGGTTGGAGGAATCTATTTTCCTCCCTGTTACAGGCACTTGCATCTCAAATTCTGGTATTAGAATCCAAATTTGAAACCTTCTCATGCTTTCACTGAATTGCAAGTCTAAAATCTATGGTGTGTCCATCACTGAAACCACAGAACAAATAAGACCTAGGGAACACAATCCCAGTCTGTAAACACTTATGCATTTTGTTCAGATTAAAGTATTTATGTTCAAAGACACATAAACTTACATTAAAATGTTTTAGAAGTGCCTGAGTTGCCAAATCTCACTGTCTTGCAGCTGGACTTAGGTTCTTCCACCATTTACTTGTTTTTTTGGTATCAGCTGAAGTTCTAAATTTCATGAATTTACAAGCTGCCACAGAAATTCCCTTTATCATAGACTGAAAATAGGTAGCAGTTGCATATACTTTTATTGCCTTTCTACACAAATTTAATTTCACTCCTTTGACTGAAATGTAAAACACCAGGAAGCACAACTTGAAAAAAACTAAAACCTTATGTTTCTCCAATGTGCAAATGCAAACAAATTAATATGTTTCAAATTTCATCTTATACTGATCAGCAAAGTATAGATTGACAAATCATATTACAAACCAAATTGCTTCCTCCATTTTTTAGCAAAACCAAAAAAAGTCAAATTAGTTGCGGTCCCTCATTCTTTGAGCACAGAAAACATTTTTATCACCAACATACCAACTATTTTCCCATGTGCATTGCGCTCCCCATATGTGTAACTACAAAACAGATCAGAAGGAAACAGGAAAAAAAAAATCAGAAAACAAAGATGTATTTCTCCCTTCAAAATATAATCCTAAATGCAGCATCTGTAATAATTAGCAGCCTTTTACACTCAGAAACAATTTTAACATAAATGAGAATGTAACCTGGAGTCCAGGACTCCAAGCATTAAAGAATATGAGGTTATTCTATGTATATGAGTAATTTCTCCTCAGAATATTTGCAAGATTAAAAACCAGAGTAATGTGATAAAATGATACGGAAAGAGGTTGTTAGACACCAGTTAGATACCCTTAATGGAGTCTATTTAGTATTAGTCAAACTCACCGGCTTTATAGAGATTATGAGCTATTTTAACAAAACAAAATTAACCTATCTCGAGCACTTTCAGCTTGGAAGCTTTGCCAGGGAGAAAAAAAGTTTAGCTAAATACTCCATTTTGATAAACAATCACTCTGTATTCTCCAGTATATAGAAAGTAAGCTCTGAACATCCTTGCTGATGCAGAGGAAATACATTAATGGAGTGTTCTGCACCATATACACAGAGGTACATTCTTGTTGCCTGTATAGAGTGGTCCAGCCCTCCTGCTACTGCAGTTAGCAGCAAAATGCCAGGTACTGCAGGAACCAAACCTTGCCTAAATTGTCACTGAAGTGATAAGGCACCAGTGAGCCATAGACTTAGAGGCAGCAGGGTCGCATGCATTGCATCAGCAAGAGATCTGGCCCTGGGTGAGTCTACAGAAGGATAATGTTAATTTTTTTTTTTAATTCAAATACTTTAAAAGGAAATTTTACACATAGACTTATTTTTCCCTGAGCTTTAAATGGGCAGCAACGTGCAGCAGAGCACTTCCACAGCTCACAAAACTTCAGTGATTTTGCTAAAAACACAGGCAGTGCCTTTGGAACTCACACTCCTTTCTGGATGAGAGGACCTTGTTATGTGGAGATGGAGAATCTGTTGGGTGAGCCTTAGATGGTGGACGTGTTTTTGAAAGCATAAACAGTTTGACAGTAATTTCACTTTAATGTTACATTAGCAGTTTGTATCCATTTTGTTACAACCAGACCTTTGAGCCACAGTATATATAAATCATTTTTGGCCAAAAACACTGGAGGGAAAAAAAAAGAAGTCTCTTTACAAAGCCAGAAATGTGTAGCCTATCATACAGCCAAGTCCATCTGCTGCACAGTCCTAAATCCTAAGTATATATCTTAATTGGATTGAAATTTTCTCACTTGTACCAGAGGAGTGCAAGAACCACTTTACTGAACTTGGATGATCTTCTCTGGTTTAGTCCAAGTCCTACTTAGGTCAACAGCATACATTTAATGACTCAGGCAGAGCTTAAACAGAACAACTTCAGATCTCAGGAGTCAAACCAGTGTTTTCTAGAAAATTTTCTGATCCAATGAGCTTTCTTCTGACATAGCTCATCTAAAGCTCATTTCTCAACCAGAGAAATGGTTCACTGCAGAAGGACTAGCCAAGGAACACTGGATTCTCAAATACAGCCTCAGACAGCAGAGAAATCACCACAAAGCAGGGGGAAAAGGCCAAAAAGTGAAATTAAATATCAGTACAAACACTCACAAGGTGCTGAACAGAACAGATGCTTATTCTGTACCATGACCCTTGCTGATCATAACAGTTCATCTGCTCAGGATAGCTATTCTCAAAAGATGTGAAATAGTAAATTTTGTATTGTCTGATGAAGACATACAATGTAAGATTTCATCCAACTCTGTCACATGTAACAGAGCAAAGACATCTTCTGTTATATGAAGACAGAAAACATCACTAGTTATGTGCATGATCAAAAAGGTACCAAGTTCATCAACAGACACAAACACCCAAACTTTGACAGGGACAGTAGCAATCAATCACAGTGTGTGGCAGACCAGGAAACTCACCCTGGACTAGGCCAATGAATCAAAGTATTGCTGAAACTGAAAATACTAATGCAACTGTCAAGGATTTAAAGAAATTAAATTCAGTAGTATTAAAGCAATAAAACTCTACCAACATCGTGGTTCTGAGGCAAAGAGATGTCTTAATAACCTAAAAATAGAATTGGCACTGTCTTCTCTCCCCTGAATCATAAATAAAAGTCCTATCATGGTTAATTCAGCCTTTCAGGTTTCCCAGACAGATGCTGTTCTTTATGGACAGAAAAAATTTCTCTGCAATTTTTGTAAGCGTATATTCTGATACCCATTACCAGTCAGTTTTTTTTTTCTTCACATTGGTGTACTGTGTTAGAAGACTGCCATTTCCTCCTTAAAGGTAACTGGACACATATGGACCTTCTACAGCTATTAGCTAGGTAATTATTTAAATAAAAATCCTTCCAGTAAAGGAATTATTTAAGCAATAATATAAGTAAAATTCATTTTCGACTTGATATTTGCCCAAAAACCCTGAGAGCACTTCAAGATCATTCTTGACCATATGCATGTGAAAACACATACATAAATAAATGCTGCAGGTGTGTGACTTGTCCTATCTATGCATTAAAATAATGCACTGATTAGCACTGTTACACTACTAAAGTTGTCATTGGAATGATGAAGTTTTAGAAAACTGTGTTCCAACGTCTTCTATAGCATCTAAAGTACCTAATAGTCTCTTTGTAACTAAATTCATGTCAGATGGATGTGAAGGAAAATACTACTACAAGACCACTATGGTCTAGTCCTGTTAATACAAGAATACACACCTATACACATGGATAGGTCCATACAGAGGGGAAGTTCTATCTTCCAACAGAACTGAGACAAAAGTTCACACGCTGGTAGGATTATATGGAGACAAAGCTAGCTACAACCCATGTGATTTTCTTACTCTTCTGATATTCTTCTCCCTCTTATTATTCATATAATTATTATTATTACTATTAGTATGTCCACGTGAGAGAGGTTCACAACAATGACTGCCTGTGTAGCTGTAAACTGCTTGTGTTGCTTTCTCATGAGAAGCTTGAGCCCAAATCTTGCACCCAAGCAGGAGCCTGAAGGAAAGAGAACAAAGTTTCTCAAACCATTCTCCTACCTGCGTTTTGCCTATAGCTAATAACAGGCTCTATCCTGCCATGTTTGCATTCACCTGTGTCTGACATCTAGAATTAAAGGGCCCCATTTTTGGCTGCCTGGTGAGACACTATCATAAAAAATATTAAGACCTTACTAATTAACCTATAAGGAAAGGTCATCTTCTTAGTTACAGATTAACTTCTTAAACAATAAGACCTCTCATTTAAAACAAACTATGCTTTCATTTTAAATTAATTTACACTAGGGACTGATTTCCATTTTCTCTTAGGCTGGGAATGCAACTATTTTCCAATGACGACATAGGCTATATCCCTTGGTTATTGACAATCCTCCAACAATGACTCTAGAGTGTCAGCCAGAAGTCCTACTGATGTATCCTATAGCACCAATATTTCACGTGGCATTAAAATGCAGCTGGTAACACCTAGGCTAATTTTCACCTCTGGTAAAAATGTCACAAGCTTGAGTGACACAGACAAATGGCTCTAAATTAATAATTTCATTATAGATAGCAAAATACAACAATTGAAGCTTCATGCTTAGCTCTTTCATGCTTCTCAGCCACTAGTGTGCAAATACAAATCTATTTACCTCCTAATTCAAGAGGAGCACCCCCCACTCTTTGAGAATCACTTCAGGGACCTGGTTTTCCTCCAAACACTTACCAGGATAGGGATTTCCTGACTAGAATGGTACAAACAGTTTGTCGTGTTAATCTGTCAGCATCCATCTGTGGTTTGAATTTTTATTGAAAAAAATAGAGCATTCTATAGACTCAAAAGTTCTCTTCTAGTGGGTCAAGATAGACTTGTGATTTTACACAGTGGCTACTTCCTTAATTTAAATACATTTTCTTATTTGAAGACAAAAACCACACTGAAATACTTCTGCCATAGCAATGCCTGGCTTTGTAACTTCAGAGACCACTGTAAAAATCAGGCAGTCCTGCAAAAATGTAGCAGTGTGCTTAAATGTTACCTCAGAAAAGAAAGAGCAAGCTTTTTCTCTGTAACCTGTAGCCCTATTTTCCTTTCCTCCATTGTGGTCCTGCACTGGCATTCCACTTCTTCAACTGGAATTTGAAGCCTGTCTATTGCTAACTATTATATCATCAACATTCTTCACAGATTACAAGTTAGGAACCCAAACTTTGTTGTCTTTTCGGTTTTTTTGTTTTGTTTTGTTTGTTTGTTTGTTTTTTTCTTCAGGTGTAAATGAGTGCAAATTCCTGGAGTGATATGGTTTAGGCTGGACAGTGATATGAAGTAGACAGTGGAAGCACTACATAAAATTTCCTTTTCAGATTTTCTTATTCTTTTTTCAGATTTTCTTATTCTTGCAATGTCATTGTTCAGTTCACTGGGTCTACAGGAAATTTAAAGCAGCTGCTTTAACTTCTGAGCCTTTAGTCTTTACTGAAGTCAGAATAATGGTACTTTAAAGATACGTTTAAACATGTATTCTTATCACATGTCTTTTGGAAAAGTTGTAAGATTTATGAAATATTGCTGAACACTCATTTTTCTCCATAGGCTCATCTGTCCAAAGTCTGAGCAGGCTATTTAAAATTTCAATCACTTCTAACAGAATGGTAGTTGCTGCACCACTGTGATAGAAACATCTGGATTTTATTCCAGAAGCATTCTACAGTTCTGGCCGCTAAACCGCTTTTTCTCACCGAAAACTAGTCTGTGAGGATTTAATTTTATTCACCTGAAAATTCCATTTGTCTGACCTTTTCACTGAAATGCACATGCAGCATCCTTCAAACTAAGGGGAGCTGATATTAAAATAAATCACAGAAGGGAGCGAGTACATCACCGTCACATTAGCAGACGCTTTGAGACCTGTTGAGAACTATTATCTTTCAAAGGAAAAAATAGAAAATGCAGACAAAATCAAAGCCAAACATAAAGAGTTATACCCTCTGAATAAATTAAGAGCATATAAATACATTTCTGAAGTAGTCTCCTGCTCTTTTACAGAAGAAACTCACACAGTATGTCATGCTTGTAATTACAGTGATTTAATACAGTCATTAGCCCCACAAAGAGATGAAACTGGTGCCAGACAAGAAATGTAAAGCACATCTCACATTTCACACAGGAAGAACAACATTAACATATATATATATATATATGTGTTTGTGTGTGTGTATCTATTATAGATAAATACAGATACACAATTTGGTATATATTATATATTTATTTATACTATTATTTTATTGTGTATTTTTATATATTTAGCTGTATGTTAATATATATTATTATACACATTATATAATAAGATCTTATATAACACAGATTATATAGTATAATAATCACAGGATCACAGAATAGTTAGGGTTGGAAGGGACCTCTGGAAATTATTCTGTCCAAGGCAGATTCACCTAGAGAAGGTGACACAGGAACTTGCTCAAGTGGGTTTTGAAAGTCTCCAGAGAAGGAGACTCCACGAACTCCCTGGGCAGCCTCTTCCAGTGCTCTGCTACCCTCAAAGGAAAGAAGGTCTTCCTCATGTTGAGGTGGAAGTTCCTGTGTTTAAGTTAGTTCATGGCTGTTTCTCCTTGTCCTGTCTCCGGGCACCACTGAAAAGAGTTTGGCAGCATCCTCTTGACACCTGCCTTTGATACACCTGTATGTGTTGTTCTGGCCCAGGTCCCACAGTCTCTCCTCACAACAGAGATGCTCCAGACCCCTCATCATCTCTGTAGCCTCTACTGGATCCTCTCTAGCTGGCCACACTCTTCCCAATGCACCCCCAGATACCACTGGCCCTCCTGGCCACAAGGGCACACTGCCAGCTCACAGTCAGCTTGTCACCCACCAACATCCCAGGGCCTTCTCAGCAGAGCTGCTCTCAACTGGCTCAGCCCCCAACCTCTACTGGTACTTGGGGTTATTCCTCCCCAAGTGCACGACCCTACACTTGCCTTGGTTGAACCTCAGCAAGGTTTTCTCTGCCCAACTCTCCAGCCTATCGAGGTCCCCCCCAAAAGGGAGCAGAGCCTTCAGGTGTATCAGCCACTCCCCCCAGTTTTGTATCATCAGCAAACTTGCTCAGGGTGCATTCTGTCCCTTCGTCCAGGTCCTTGATGAATAAGCTGAACAAGGCTGGACCCAGGATTGATCCCTGGGGAACACCACTGACTGCAGGCCTCCAGCTGGATTCTACTCCACTGATCACGGCCCTCTGAGCTCTGCCATTCAGCCAGTTCTTGATCCACCTCACTGTCCATTCATCTAAAATCAAAATTCACCCTGAGCTGACCTTTCAGGATGTTATGGGAAACTGCGTCCAAAGCCTTGCTGAAGTCGAGGTAGACAACATCCAGTGCCCTCCCTTTGCCAACCTGTATGTATGTGCATATATAATACATAAAGATAGTATGTGTGTGTGTGTATGTGTATTTATACATGTAAATATATACTTTTTTCTGTGGATATGAATACATAACACATATATACTCCATCTCCAGGGGACCCTCGGCGCACAGAAAGATACGCCCTCGCCGTGCGGCGCTTTTAGCGTGTCCTCAGTCACCTTCAGGGATGGGGGGAAACAGGGAGAGGGCATTTTCCTACTGAAAACACGGCTGTTTTGGCGATCCCGCAGAGCGCAGCGCAGCCCCGGCCACCCTGGTGCCGGCCCGGCCCCGCCCTTCCGGCAGGGCCGCGTCACTTCCGGCAGGGCCGGGCGGGCGGGGGCCATGGCGGCGCTGGGGGAGCCGGTGCGGCTGGAGCGAGGTGAGCCCTGTCCCTGTCCCTATCCCAGCCCCTGCCCTTGTCCCAGCCCCTGCCCGGCCCGGCCCGGGCGGTCTGTCCCTGAGCCCCTGGGCCGGCCCGCGGCGGGAGCGGCGGCGATGGCCGAGCTCCCCCCGCGCAGGAGCCGAGCCGCTCCTCTCTCCTCCGCTGCTCTCCTCTCCTCGCTGATTTGGACACGCTTCCCTTCCCTCCCGGCTCTTTCAGCGTGCCGCTGGGACTGGCCTCTTCGGGGCTTGCTTGGCTTTCTGCAGCCCCCGGAGGGTTTTTCCTCGCGTTTCAGGTCGCGGCTGGGTTTCCAGGGGTGGCACTCGTCCCGGGCCTTCTGCAGCTGAATGTGCTGAGCTTCGCTGGTGCCGGCGCCTCGGCCGGTTCTTACTCAACCTGCCGTCTATTTGTTTCTGTTTCTCTCGCGGGAACACTTCATCCTGCGCGCAGCAGAATTATTAGCTCTAAGTTCAAGGTGTTGGCTGTGTGCTGGTGTGCTTTTTTTTTTTACTAGTTTACTTTGTTTTGATGGAAGACAACTGACACGTGCAAGGGCCCCTCTGCACTTGTTCCTGATTCTGCTCAACTCCATTGCGCTCTCACGTTTATGTTTCCGTCCCGTTTTTCCAGTATACAATGATAATTTGTATTGTTAACGCATGCGGTGTGTAACTGGAATTATGAGCGAAATCGATAAAATATAAAACCTGGGCGGGTATTTTTCTGTAGCATGTTTGTGATGTTAACCCAGGGCTTTTAAGAAACGATGATAAATTACCTTCAGTGTGATTCTTCAGTCCACAGTAGCTCAGTGAACACATGCTTCTATAACAATATACGTGATGGATTTACTGGTGTGTATTTAGGACAGATAGGGATTGGAAAATGGAATTTAAATGGGGAAATATTGCTGATAATTAGAAATCGTGTTTTGGCGAAGGAAAATAAGTAGATGGAGTGTAGGTGATTGAATGGAGTGACTGTTTTCCCACTGCCACTCCTACTGCGACCACCACCTTTGCTCGTGGTGGTAGATGCTTTTTTGTAGGCATGTAACATGCAGTACATACCCACTTTGTTTTGTTTGGTACTATCACGTTACCAGAGAGCTCAGTTTTCCTGTTTTTGCTAACCCTGCTTCCCATTCCACAAGTGAACTACTTGTAGTGCGTTGGAGTTGGTCTGTAAATAGTGACTTATGTAAGGTCTTTGCTTCCCACTGTGCAGCTCATCTACCCTCTCTGCTCCAAAGCTTGTTAATTAGGGCAGCTGCTTTGGCAGTGGATTAGTTGATCTTGAAAGGTCTGCGGAGTTAAACCTCAGGCCCCATCCTTCTTCACCTCATTACCCTGCCACTATGCTCTGTCCGTGAAAACAAACAAATCTGCAGAGTTACTTAGGGATCAGTGGAACAAAGGAGCTATTTGGTCTTCTGACATATTGATCTTTTATAAGACAAGAAGAAAAAGGGAGAACCTTATAATGGACGTACAAAAGCAAGAGCTTTATTTACAGAAATAAGTAACTCTGTTAGTTGTGTGGTTTGACTGCAGATAACCTGAGGATGAATCATCATCAGCTCGAGAGTGAACATCACTATTGTTGTTGGCAAAGAGCATAAGAGAAGAGAGAGTAGTGTAGAAAATGAGCTGATTTAAAATTGTTACCATATGCTTACCAGGGCAATTGAAACTTCTTCTGTCTGTTTTCTCCTCCAAGCTGTGTTGCAAACACTGCCACCCAAATTCACTAGAGGGTCGGAAGGAAACAACAGTTAACATTTCAAAGTTATTCTTATGGTTTGGTGGTGACATGTGGTAACTCTGCATACAGCTTAGGAATCCAGACTATTTGAACATAAGCAGTGGAGGTGGTTAATCAGGAGTATCTGTGAGGATGCTGCATTTTTCCTCTTTCAGTGTTTTGTTCACGCATGTGCTTGCAGGGGTGACTTCTTGCTGGCTTTTTTTCCCCCACACATTCTTTTAGTTTAAATGTGTATTTTTTTCAGGATTCCGATTTAATATGCCATGATCACAAAAAATGATTTGTGAAGAACAGGCAGCTGGTATAAAAAGGATGAAAAGGTTAAGAGAAAATTGATTTTTTAGTTATGTGTGGATTACATTTTATAGTTTGTTTGGGTTTTTTTTTTAAATTTTTTTCCCTACCTCTGGAGTTATTTCTACATTGATTCTTGTTGAAATCCAAACACTTCTGTGCTGTTCATTTTGATCTCTGGTGCTGAGCAGTTGGCTAAGCTGTAGTGTTAATATTGTGAGGAAGACACCTTTCAGCTGGTCACATCCAGAGCAGTAATTCAGGAGGAAGCAAATTACATCAGCACAGCAGTCAACAATCTTTTCTTGCCAAGTGTGTGTTTTGCCACTTTTCCCCAGCCAAACTAGTTCTTTCCCAAAGTGGTATTGTTGGGATGGATTGAACCCCTAGTTTTTGACTAGCGGTGCCTCATGCAGTTCAGCAGAAGAAAGTTATGCTCAGTTGCACTTTCAGGCTGATATAATGGGATCCTCTCAGGAAGGTAAAGCAAAACAAACTTGGGAACAAAGTGTCCTGCTAATGGGATCCATTGTCTGTATCTACCTGAGCAAGAAGTGTGGTGCGATAAAACATTTACTGAGTGCTGAGGATCCAACTTTCATGCTGTGTTTTACTGCTCTGAGTTTTTACTTTATAGCAACAATTTGGCCCTTTGATCTGAAAGGCCCTTTTTTATTAAAGTGTATCTGCTGCTTTATTTTCATTTAAAAGGAACCCACTGTATCCTAATCACTTTTTGAAAAGCTGATTCTGTGTTCTTAGTCTGCGCTTTTTGAAAGACACAGCTTAGTTCCCAAAACAAACCAGTTTTACCTTAGGGTATAATATGCTGTGTCATTAAATGTTTTGCCTGTTAGGAGATAAAGGTAGGAAATATATGTCATTTACTGGCAAAATATGCAGGTCAAAAAACCAGAAATTATCCCATGGAGTTCTGGAGTCTTCATTTCTACAGCTACCCTTTGGATCAGTAGATTGCTGTCACGGTTTAAAATTTCTTGCAGTATCCTAAACAAACTCATAACAAGTTCACACACCTTGCAGCTTAACGTGGGTCATGGACCTGAGGCTCAAGAATGTCTGTGTAGAGCTGTACTCTTTATGTGCATGAAATAATCATTCGTCTGCAAACATCAGCATGTATTTAAATGATAGATGTGTTGTAATTTATGTACTTGCTAGACTTTCTGCATGAATATATGGAGTGTTGTGAGATGGAAGTGCTGCTATTGCCATTTGATCATTCTACTTCAGGCTGTTTAGTGGGAGACTTCATGAAATTAGGATAATTTGTACTGCTGTTGCCGAACACAAGGATTACTAAGAATGTTAGTTATTTTTCATCATCTAGAATGTCTTTAATTTCACCAACTATTTTGGATTTAAAATGAAGTACAAAATATGTGTTAGGAAATTAAAAGCTTTAGAAGCATTTATTTTCATTTTGTAATTGTATAAATTGCAAAGATCCATGTCTGTGTGAAATATGCATGTTCTCTGTAGAACATGGGATTAGTAATTTAGCTTTTGATATTGCTTTGCTTTAGATAACTGCTGCTTGTAAAGCTTGAAAACACTTGCCAGAAAACACCAAGTTCTCATGGCACATAGCAACCTGAACTCTCATCTGAAATAATTTGGGTCTTGTGGCTGTGGTGATGATACTTGAGTGTTTTTCCATGAAGGGAAAAAGTTTCCATTCCATGGATGACCAGTCTGTGAGGTTAAATTATACCTTGTTGAATCAACTGCAATGCCTGATCTTGGTGTAGTAGTCTGTAAGGTGTGTGTGATAATTCATGGAAGTGGACAGAACATCACTGTGGGCTATGTCTTGCCAGTGTACTTCACCCTGATTTCAGAACATGCACCCCACTGCCTTTTCAGCATGTTATGTAAGTTCTCTCTTTTTACACTTGTTTTTTGGGAGAAGTTCGTGGCTATTGCACGTCTTCTGTGCTGATGTGATGCCATTGAGTAGATATGCATTCACATGAAAAATGAGTGCCTAAAGGTTAATTACAGAAAAGAAGAAAGTAATGCATTTGGGACTAGCTGTGTCCCAGACTTCATCCTTTTCTAAAATAATCTGTGCATTATTTATATAGTAGATTATTCACTGCTTCTTGACCTTTGTGATAATGAAGGTAATCCTTTCCATCTGCTTTTCTGAGAGACTGTTCTACTTCTGTTCGAGAACTTGTGTGTTTCAGAATCATCACTAATGTAGCACTTTGGAAATACAAGTGAGGGATGTGAATGTATTCAACTATTGTAGAGCTGCCAAGAGAATGTCACATTGCATTTGATGCCTGTCTTGAGTCATACTGGTGTGGAATGAAATCCTTCATGGAGTTCAGTTTCACAAAGCAGCGTTTATGAGAATATGGACAACATGAACTCTTAGGAACAAATTTCAAGGAACTGAAACAAAGAGGTTTGGGCTTCGGGATTCTAGACTACAGAGATATTGTCTCTCAGCTGAGGATATCAAAAGGAGTTTTGTTGTTTTTATAAGCGCTTCAGGGGGAAAAAGAATAGGCCAGATAGTTCTTAGCCCTCTGGTAGGGAAAGTACTGAGTTCAACTAATTTTTGAATGTAAAAGGAATGTTAGACAGAATATTTGACAATATTGTAGCTGGTGTTAACAAAATCCTGTCGGTGGAGTAGATGAAAAACACTACCAATATACCATATGCATGTATCAGTGAAATATTTCAGTCCAGTTCAAACTTTGAGGGAAAAATCAGATTTTCTTTGTAATATGCATGTGGCAGTGACAACTCCAGATATGTTACAGGGCTGGGTTGCTGTGGTTGACTTATAAACAGTCTGAAAGTACAGTGTTTTTTGTAGCATTTTGTAAATACATGGTTTTACGGGCAATGAAACTAATGTGTGGTTTTAAAATGTATACAAGTGCACACAGACAGACTGCTGCATTAACTTAATTTAAAAAAAAACAACAAACATACCTTGAATTTCCTCAGGCATTCCTCTTTACTATTGTTTTTTTTTTTTTTTCCCCAAGACATCTGCAGAGCAATTGAATTGCTGGAAAAATTACAGAGAAGTGGAGAAGTGCCACCACAAAAGCTACAGGCATTGCAAAGGGTCCTTCAAAGTGAGTTCTGCAACGCTGTAAGAGAGGTAAGTTAGCATAAGCAGTTATCTTCAGTTTAAGACCAGTATGATTTCCTTTTTCCTTTTTGTGCTCAGAGCAGTAAACTGATTTTGTACTTTGTAAAAGCTGAATTTGATTTACAGAGCTTAATAGAACAAGATTTATTTTTAAATAAGTTCAAAAGAAAAGAACTTGGGACGGCATAGCTGTACAAAATAATGGCTCAGGAGCAAATCACTTCTTAAAGGTTATTTTGAAAGTCTGTCCTTAGTGGCAGCTAACAGGCTGTTATCCTGTTGGAATGTAAGAATAGTCAAGGTACCAATTGCCTATTTTACTTTTAAGCCAAATCCACGTCACCTTTAGGTGGAGCCTTGGGCCACCTCATCTTCATTCCAGGTACTCTTTTGGAGATTTTTAGGTGTTGGAATATGCCTTGCTGTTGGTGATGATAACACCTGGAATGATTTTAAAAAATCTGTTTGTAGACACAGATGCATCTGAGTGTTTTCATCCTATGGAGGATGTTGTGTTTCTTGCTTGGCAAGTCCAAGTGGTTGGCAGGCAGATGTGAGGATGTGGGTTAGCCTTCAGTGCAAGGACTCCTTGGCATTAGTATTCTCATTGCCTCTGTGTTTTCGGTTCTGTCTGTTCCTGTAGTTATTCAATTATTTGCCACTGAAACTGTTTTGTCTCTAAAGGTGTATGAACACGTATATGAAACTGTGGATATCAGCAGTAGCCCAGAAGTTAGAGCTAATGCAACAGCAAAGGTAAAAGCCAAATATAACTTGCATAAAATTCATTACTTTGGAAGCAGAAGAAGATTATATAAAATTCTGAAGGATATTATCTAGATGTCTGATAAAATGGATAAGCTTAACGGGTTATTAAAAGGGTATAAAAAGATTTGTTATTTTTAAATTTCTTCTATTTTAATTTTATTCTTGGAGTTCTGAATTTTTCATGCTAGTGTTAGTATGTAGAGAATTAATCTCATTTGTCTTAACACTTAAGTACTTTGAGATAAAGTACATTTTCAGCCTGCTCACTGTGTCTAGCTAAAGGGACTGTTTGTGTCTCACAGGCCACAGTAGCTGCTTTTGCTGCAAGTGAAGGTCATTCCCATCCCAGAGTGGTTGAGCTGCCCAAAACCGAAGAAGGTCTTGGATTCAACATCATGGGAGGCAAAGAACAAAATTCTCCAATCTATATTTCTCGAATTATCCCTGGAGGTATAGCTGACAGACACGGAGGCCTGAAACGTGGAGACCAGCTGCTTTCTGTGAACGGAGTGGTAGGAGCTGCTTTTCTCTTTACGTAGCAGTAACTGCTTGTTTCCACTTGAGGGCACACAGAGAATACACATGGCACAAGCTCACGTCTTTTGACATCGGCACAATAGTTTCTTTCTGTCCTCACAAAAACAACTTGCTTAGGTTTCTATAGAGTTGTGTGCATTGAGAGTTTTAGGCTTATGCTTTAGTTATCTGTCTCAGCTAGGAACTGTACGATGTGTTTCAGCACTTAAGAATCTGAGGGGTTGTATAAAGGTAGTTGCAAGTATTTAGTGAAATACTAACTGCCTTTATGACTTCCTCTTTCATCCAAGTTTCATAATGCAGATTCTTATTAATATAGTTTTCTGCACCTTCTAAGGTAAGTAGTAAATTATGCTATCTTGCATTAGACTGACCAGATTGTTATTTTTCCCAATAAAAATGCTACTGCATGATGAAAGCTGTAATGAGATGGAACTACAAGGTGATGTTACCTTAAGTTGTGTGGTATTTTTTTAACTTCCACTTAAGTGTATTGAGCTTCAAAAGCAGGCTTTTTTCTGTTTTTTAAGGAATATAGTATTTTTTTATGTGTGTTCTTTTCTGAGGAGTTACAAAAAGTGAAACAGGGAGGCTGGAAAGAGGAGATTATGGACAGGCTTTGCCTTGAGGCAGCTTTCAGTCAAATGCAAGGAAATACCTCTCAAACACTTGCTTTTGTTTACAGAGAGGCTCTCTGCTGGCCTAAAATTAATGTTCTCATCATTACATCTGTGAACCAAATTTTATTTTAAGACTGAGGGTCATACTGAATCCTGGGGGTGTTTGGCACATGAAAGGAATAGTGACTTACTAGGCATCTTTTCTCTGGGAACTCCTGGCTAGCACAGATCCCCAGCATACTTGGCTCCTGACTATTACCTGGGAGTCCAGCTGGCCTTTTCGAGAGGCATAAGAGAAATCACAGCTGTAGTGGTGCAGCTGTCCTTGGCTTAACCTTCCTGTCATTTGGAAACATATTTGGAGGGGCTGGTGCAAAACTGTCTTCAGATGAGTCCTTCCTCAACCACAGACCCTCTTAAAGACAACAGAACCACCACTCCACCCAAAGCTGAACCTGATCATCAGACAGTTGGCACAGCTAACAGTGACTGTGTTTGTGTGCATGCAGATGTATAAGTGTGTACATGGCTGTTGTAAGAATACAGTGTGTGCATAAATTACTGTTGAGAATGCCAAGATAGTCTCAGAAGAATCACTGTCATCTGACGTTTACAGATGGAATCCTGTCGTCGTAATACACGAACAGGCATTTTCTTGTGATTGTAATTTCTACTTTGATAAAAGTGATAAAGAAAATGCCACTGCCAAGACTGCAGGGAATGTGCCTGAAGACAAGTTTTATTTTTTTCGGGTGGGAGGTCTTGAGTGTACTGCAGAATTTTAGGTGTTTTGGTATAATTAAACACAGAACTTTACCATCCTTTTATTACTGGTTTTAAACACAACAGCCTACACATCCACTTGAATAACAAAAGTGAAAACATTCAAATGTATGTGTTGTCTAAGTCTGATAGAAGAGAAATAACTTGGTGGTTTTTTTAACTTTTGTCTTTCTTTCTGTGAGTAACTTTATAGTAACGGGGAAACCCTCCAATCAACAGGTACATCACCTGCCTTCTAGCTTCTAGTAGCACCATTAGGAGGTAGGCTTGGGGTAGTCCTGTCGTTGTGTTTAATAGGTTTGGGAGAAATAAACTTTACTGATAAAATATGTGCTGTCCAGGAATGTGTGTTTGGATGCAGTTTTTGCGAACCGTTGCTTAAAAATTTTAGTTAGATTAATCTAATCTAATTCTGAGAGTTGTTTTAGGGAAAGTATTTTTATTCTGTTCTTCCTGAGTTGGGTTAGGCTGTTCTTAATCAGTTTAGAGGAAATTAACTTGAATGTCTTGTGTTTACTGAGAGAGGTGTGGCGCACTAGGATAAGCACCACACTGCAGGGTGGCTGCCCCACTTCAGGCACCCAGTGTTCTGTCTTGTCATAACGCAGGGTAACATCAAGAAGGCAGCAGCATCTTGCAGTAGTCTGTGGCAGCTTACTAAGCAAATGGAGGGTGGCTACTGAATTTAAAAATGCATGCCAAAAGAAGAAAAACAATACTGAATTTTAAGTAAGCATTCTCCTGAAGTTGTTGATTTTTAAGTGTAATTTCATAATTGACAAACGTTATCCTTGAAGAATTTAATTGTTCAGCACAAGATTTTTGTGCTCTTTTGTTAATGCTAGTGAGTATATTTATCATCATCTCGTTGGTTTGCTGAAGCATAAATCCTGAACGTGTGTGACGTGGTCCTTGTGCAGTCTTGAAACTAGAATACGTGTAAATAATTATAAATAATTTGCTTATATAGAAGTTGTACAAAAAAAAAAAATTTTCAGAGTGTGTCTTTACTAATAACTATACTTAATGGTTTATGCTTTACAGAGTGTTGAAGGTGAACACCATGAAAAGGCTGTAGAACTGCTGAAGGCAGCCCAAGGAAAGGTTAAATTAGTTGTACGATACACGCCAAAAGTCCTGGAAGAAATGGAGTCAAGATTTGAAAAAATGAGATCGGCAAAACGCAGGCAGCAAAACTAACGTTGTATGCAATAACTTAAAGAGAAAATATATTCCTTTTACATATTATAGTTTCTTTGTGACTCGGTTGATCCAATGCCTGGGCTACAAAAACCCCATCCTTTTCATAGAATCATGGAACGACTGAGGTTGGAGGGACTCCTGGAGATCCAGTCCACCACGCCCTCAGCTCAGAGGAGGGCCAGCTAGAGCAGGTTGCTCAGGACTGTGACATGCTGGGTTTTTAAGCATCTCCAGGGATGGAGGCTCCAGAAGATCTCTGGGCAGCCTGTTCTAGTGCTTTGCTCTCCCTTACACCATGAAAGTCCATTTTTAGTTTAAATAGAGCTTCCAATATTTCCACTTGTGCCCATTGCCTCTTGTCCAGTCACTGGATTCTACTGAGAAGAGTTTGGCTCTTTATTTAATCCTCCCTTTCAGGCATTTACACAGGTTGGTAAGATCACCCCTGAGCCTCCTCTTCTCCGGGCGAGACAATCCCAGTTCTCTCAACTTCTCCTTGTCTGTAAGATGCTCCAATCACTTAATCACCTTTGTGGCCCTTCACGGAACTCGCTCTTGTACACCCATTTCTGTAATGAACTGGGTAGCCCAAAACTGGACCCAGCACTTGTGTCTCACCAAGACTGAGCAGAGAGGGAGAATCCCCCTCCCTCAGCCTGCTGGCAGTGCTTTTCCCAGTGCAGACCAGGAGACTGCCGGGCTGCTTCGCTGCAAGGGCGCTTGGTGGCTCACAGCTTACTGCTGCTCTGCCAGGCTGCTTTGCAGCTGGTCAGTCCCCCAGTCTCTGCTGGTGCGTGGGGTTATTTCCCCCACGCTGGGTGTAGGACTTTGCACTTTGCTGAACTTTCTGGGGTTCTTGTTTGCCCGTTTCTCCAGCCTGCTGAGGTCCCTTTGGATGGCTCGCTGAGAGCGTGATCTGTCCCGTCACCCGGGTTGTTAATGAGAACAGGCAACAGTTTGGACCCCAGCACAGGCCCTGGGGTGCATCAGTAGTGACTGGCATCTGGCAGGACACTGTGCCACTGATCACAAACCCTCAGCAGTTTCAGAATGTTTTCAGTCTCCACGTGTTTCACAGTTTAAGAGGAATGTGTACTTTTAAAATGGCCTAAAATACCCTGAAAAAACATATACGGTGATATTTCTATTGATTTTTATTTTTTTTTTAATAAATCTCACGTCAGACCTTTAAGCAAGAAAACGAATTTACAGATTTTTCAAAGGCATTTAATAAGACATACTGGTACAATCGGCATCCCTTTCTTCCTGTTCTCTTTTGGCATTACTTAACATAGAATCTGCAGGGGTTTTTGCTGAATGACTTTTGGAAAAAAAATTCTTATGTAGCAGTATTTTGGCACTTTTCTTAAGAATATGTTGTATATCGACTATAAAACCTAATCACAATCTACTGTGTAGCTGATAATGATACCAGATTTTGTAACGTTTTGGTGAATACGTTGTTTTTACACTTCTGCTAAATTGTAATTCATTATTCTGGAAATTGTATTACCTCTCCTGTAAATAATTTACAGTTGGTGTTCTCATATAATGATTTTGTAATAGCCAACATTTACAAATTTGCAACAATCATTCCTGTAACTTATATTATTTTGTACTAATTTTAAAGCAGTTAAGGGGAAAAATATGACTGTTGTATGCAGTTCTGGATTGACTCTCTAGATGTATTTTTATATTGAGAAACAGAAGGTATATTAACGCAGTGCAAAAGAATTCCAGATGTTTCCCTGACTTTCTGCTGTTTAAAAGAATTATTCATCTTTACTGTCATACCTCTCTTATCTTTTTCATATCTTCTATTGTAGTCTTATCTACACGCTGAATGTGTTGGTCCTGCAGTAGTTAGTACCTACATTACTGATTGTTATATTTATAAGAGTAAAATGTTCTGAGTCTTAAATGCCAGGTTACTGTGACATGTGAACTTGTCTGGGGTTTTATTACTGACTGCTTCTGACTTGGAGGATTCTTGTTTGTGCTACAGAAGTACTACATCACCACTGCTAAGTAAGGACATCTCCATCTGTAAGCAATTGATGTCTTATCTCATGCATGCTTGGTGATGGCATGGGTTTTGTGTGCCCTCTTGGAGAAAATTTCTGGACAGAGATTCACTTTTTGGAATCTACCAGGTGTAGTTTAGGTTTGGGGTTTGGATTTGTTTTGGTTTGGGTTTTTTTTGAACTTCACCTTTTGGTATATATCTAGGATTAACTTCATTGTCTACTGGGTGTCTGTTCACTTGTATGGCAGCTCCGAGTCCTTCCTGTTAGTAATTTGATTTTTAGAGGCTTAAACTGAAAAGTGCAGTTCTTGCTGTGTGATTTCTAGTCTGATTTCACATGGGGCAGTATGTGAAAGGAAAAAGGAAACAGCTAGTGATCTGAAAATGGCAGCATGAAGCTTGTGCTTTGTCAGGTGAGCTATTCGAAAATAAAAAAAAAAAATGTGATTGCTACAGGCAAGTGAGAAATGTGATTGCCTCCTGCATGTTTGTAAGCATGGTAAGCCTGCAAAAAGAAATTTCGAAGATACTGGTAATTTGAAAATTCAGTATAAATATTTATCAGCTAGATGACATTGAGCACTGAATTGCATGGTTCGTTATGTGTCATAGGCCTCTTTCAAAAGGCCTCATGTTACTGATACAACCATGATGTTGAATTGTATATTTTTATGGAACAACTGATGTTTAAAGTATTGAGACCAAAATCATTAGTTAGATCAATTGTGGATGTGTTTTAATTTAATTGTAAATTAGTAGAGGTTTGTTTTAGAGCCATATATAAATATATATATAATATAGAAAGGTATGGATACAAGATAGAAATGTGCATTTTACAACCTGTATCCCTTGTGTTACTGAACAAAGAGGTGTGTTTACTTACTCTAGTGCAGCTAGAGCTGTTAAATGCAGTAGCATTTTCATTCTGAATTGTGAATTGAATCCAAATATGTAGCATTTGGATACAGTTTGTCAACTACTACAAAATGTGGGGAGGTGTATCTGGGCATAGAAATAGTACATGTAGAATTTGATAAAATGTTTTTTAAATTGCAATAACGAAAAAATGAATAACAGACAACTAGTTGTCATCTTTTAATACTATGAAAACCCTTTAGTAATAAGGAAAGGGTGGATTAAAATATGCCAAGAAACTTGATCTCTGTTACTACTGAGCAGTGCCTGTACTGTGTTAATATGCAGTCCCTACACACTTGGCATACTTGGGTGTGCAAACAGATTAAGAAGAGGTATCATTTCTGGAAGTAACTTCTGCATCTGTTGCTGCTGTGAGGGATCTTTGGTTTTATCAACAGAAAAATAAAAGTTAAATCTCACACGCGTTGTGATTGTGTGTTTTTCTTCCAACTTTCCATTCTGAGTACAGGTTTCAGATTGCTGTAACCTCCAGGGCATAACATGAGCACCCTGCATGGGTGTGGGTGTCCAAAGAGAAACTTTAAATCTGTGGTAGTTTGTTCTCCTGGTTGTTTATGGATCTTCCGTTTCCTACCCCAGCGTTTTCTGATTTGCTGGAGAAAATCAGAATGCTCTGAAGTGTGTATAGTAACTTGGACTTCTTGCTTTTTTGAGACCTCCTTAGTCTCAGCTACATAAACTCGTTATTCTCAGTCAGATATTATCTTTTAATTGTTTGAAGCAAGTATCTCAAGTAATGAGATGCTGAATTTCTGTAAGTCCTTGCTTAAAGAACTTGTAAGATCATTAGAAAAATGTGCCTGGAGTTGAGAATTGAGATAAAAGGTAGGAGAAAATGCTTCAGTTCTGAATGTTAAATAATGGGGGGAGTGGGGTTTTTGTTGTTGTTGTGAGGGGCTTTTTTGATTGGTTTTGGTTTTTTTTAATGTAAGTAGGCTGGACTGTGAATTGGAAATATATGCAGAAATATTTATGTGAATATCTGATGTAGAGGATTAATAATACTTGAAATAAAAAACACACATTTTCGGTTTTATTTTAAAATCGAACAATTTCCATGACCGGGCTTGTGCCATTGATGTAAGTCAAAAAGCAAAGTGCATTGTCAAAGGAGTTGCAATGGTGCAAGGAAAGAGTGAGACTGTAGTTGGTAGATAAACATTGGAATTAAAGGGAATTCCAAGGTATAGAGTAGTATGGGTTTCTGTGATTCTTTGTCTTCTAAAAGCCTGATGAGAAGTTGATTCCAGAGCAGAGTCTGGGTTGCAGTGCTCACTTTTACATGGAAATTGTCCTTTTCTTGGAGAGTCTTCAGAGGGCACACTCAACACAAGACATCTGAAATTCAGAAGTGTGCCTCAGGATAAAATTGGCAGCTAGTTGTAGTGATAAAAAAAAACCAAGAAAACTGCAACAAAAGTTCTAGGGAAGCCTTTTAAAATTAAGTTAGAAGTAATTTGAAGTTTTGATGTGCTGCTGTTTCTTCTCGCTTTAGAGGCACAGGTTTAGAGTGACAAAACCATGAAAAATAAAACAAGCTCTGCATCTCTCGCCTTTGTTGGGTTTTGTTGTGTGGTTCTTTGGTTGGTTGGTTGGTTTGGGGTTTTTTTTGGTGGGGGGGAGATGAGTAAATTGGGTATTTTATTGTTAGGTTTAAAATAAAATCTGCTGCTCTGACACATGCTAATCATTTCTTCCCCACTCCTCAAAAAAAAAAGAAAAAGGAAGGAGCCTTGTCACACATTGCAAGGCTTAAAAAACTGGATCTATTAATTCCAAATAGAGCAATCCTCATATCTCTTTTATATCTGTTTAGTTTCATCATTTGCTATATTGATAAATCCTGTCTATATAAAGAATGGCTCCCGTTAGTATAAAAGCTGGACTAAGATGGATACATTCCAATATTACTGGGCGTTTATGTTCAGTCTTTTAAAACCTTATATGGAGATTGTGTCCTGTTGAGAAACAGTGATATTTGAACAGTCATTTTCTCCTTCTAGAGTAAATTTCCATATCCCCTTCCCCCCATTTTTTTCTAAATAGAATATTTTTCTGTCTGGTTAATCTCACTGGGTAGTATAGAAGGCAAACACGGCTCTAAAAGTTACTCAGGGTTTTGTATGAAGTTACTGATTTTTTTTTTTACGTCATATCGTCTGTTTTAGACACTCAAGATGTATTTCTTTCATGTTTCCTTCTGATTTCTCCTTGCTTTCTAGAAAATAGACTGGGAGGGGGAGGGAAAGGGGGGGAACCTGGAGAAACAAGTGCCGCCCTCCCAACCTGACCAAAAACGTCCAAAGGTGAGTACAAGCACCTGTGCCTGGTTCTTATCTAATCACACTCTGCTTCTCTGCCTGAGCAGTACAGCAGCATTGTCTGAATAAAATCTAATCATTGGTGGAGACTGGATGGCTAACAGCAGGGAAATAAGTCACCAGGCCTTTCACCTACTTCAAGGGCCTGGAAGTAAAAGGCAAAAGTTAGTGATTTATTGTATTCCTGGCATTGCAGCAGCACCTGGAAGTCCTAGGTTTGAGTTGGGGTTTGAAAATGGCCACTGTTTTCTGTTTGTGTATTAATTTCCACTCTTGTAAATGAGAGTGAGATACAGTGGCCTACTTTGCCTTCCTGTACCGTTACAAAAATATGGGAAAGAAAGACCAGAGCAGCTGAGCAGTGTCAAAAAGAGTAATTAAAATACATGTGTATGAAGGACCTTGAGAGACATCCAAGGCTCGGGAGGTTTTAAAGACCTTTTTTCCTTATTGCAGAATGCAAAATCTGATTGTTGTGGACAGGCACTGTGTACCTTAGGCATTGGTCATCACACATAATTAGACATACAGTGAAACTAAAGCAAGTATTAATTTTGATGAGTATTTGAGAATTTTTCTCCAAAATCCTTGCAGAGGATTTTTTAGAACAGTTCACAACCTCCTCCAATCCTCTTAAGAATCAGGGTTGTGTTGTATTTTGCAGTGTACAATGGCAGAACAAATGGTTTGGCTCCAGAAGCCCTCAATCTATTGCTGCGAAATTGTAGTTTTTGTGGCTGGCACTGTAAGATAAATGCTTCTGAGAAGTGGAAAAAAAATACAGTAGAAGAAAATGAAATGAGTTTTTGCAGTTTCCTATGTGATTTTATTTGAGGCAATTTATAAATTTTTCTTTTTTTCCTCCAAGGACTACAAAAGTGAGCCTGTCCCTCTGCATGAGCAAACAGCTTGAGTTGCAAAACTCTTGGTATATTTATTAAAACTTTTAATTTTTTTGCTGAATTTTTTGCTATTATTTCTTTGTAACCTTGCTGAAGCTGAGAAGCTGAAGCAGCTGTCTTGCTGCTTCATGAAAGTGTTACAGAATCACAGAATCAATTGAATTGGAAAAGACCTCTGAGATCATCCAGTCCAATTTATGACCGAACACTACCATGTCACTAGACCATGGCACTGAGTGCCATGTCCAGTCTCTCCTTAAACACCTCCAGGGATGGTGACTCCACCATCTCCATGGGCAACCCATTCCAATATCTAATCACCCTTTCCATGAAGAATTTCTTCCTAATGTCCAATTTAAACCTCCCCTGGCACAGGTTGAGGCTGTTCCCCTTGTCCTGTCGCTGGTTGTCTGGGAGAAGAGACCAATCCCCACCTGGCTACAGCCTCCTTTCAGGGAGTTGTAGAGAGTGATGAGGTCTCTGCTGAGCCTTCTCTTCTCCAGGCCAGACAACCTCAGCCATCCCTCCCAGGACATGTGCTCCAGACCCTTTAGGAACTTTGTTGCACTTCTCTGGACCCACTCCAGCACCTCAACGTCCTTCCTGAATTGAGGAGCTCAGAACTGGGCACAGCACTTGAGGTGTGGCCTCACCAGTGCCAGGTACAGGGGCAGAATCACTTCCCTGGTCCTGCTGCCACACTCTCCCTGATACATGCCAGGATTCCACCGGTCTTCCTGACCACCTGGCCACACACTGGCTCATGTTCATCCATTGTTGACCAGCGCCCCCAGATTGTTTCCCACTGGGCCACTTTGCAGCCACTCTGCCCCCAGCCTGTAGCACTGCAGGGGGTTGTTGAGGTCAAAGTGCAGGACCCAGCACTTGGTCTTGTTGAACCTCCTGCCATTGGTCTCAGCCCATTGATCCAAAGGCTTTGCTGAAGTCAAGGTAGACACATCCCTGTGTATAACATGTCTGTCTGAGCTGCTGGTGCTGTTAGGCTTGGGTCACACTGCAGTTTAACCGTGCACAGCAACAGCTTTAGGTAAATGTGAGGATGTACTCAACATAGCGAGACATAATTCTAATTAGACAAGCAGAATGCAACTGGGTGAGTAAAAAAATTGGATCACCGTGATAAAGGTTTGCAGTTACCTAAGGAATGTGATGGTTCTTGAACCAACCCTGTAAATATGTACTGTGTTTTACAGAACAAAACTCGAACCTCTCTGCGTGGCAAGCCAGAGAGAAATTGTGGGAAATGACTTAGCAGTGAGAAAAAAAGACAAGGATAACAATATTGGCAGAGAAGGTAAAATAGGATAAAATAGGCCCCAAATTACGAGTGTATGCTTATGCTCCAAATTTTGAAAGTAGCTTCATGTCTGATAGATGAACTTGATGATAAATTCTAATTACTTAGTGTTCTTTCCTTCCTCCCCCCAAGATAGAAAATAGTTAAAATAAGGCTGAGATTCCTCAGTTACTCCAGCAGTAAGGATTCTGCTGAAGCCTGGTGAGTCAGTTGCCTTTTACCTATAAGAGCTTTACAAAACTGCAATTTAAAGTCAATCCTACCAAAACTATCGCACCCACAGATTAGTTGTGTTTATACAGCTTCAAAATATGGATAAAAATATAAATTTTTGTTCTGCTGTTGTATTTGAGTGAGAGACAAAGAACAACACAAAAATGTTGGACAGTGATGAGGAATTGTGTGCTATAGGAAAGCAAGCCCAACACTTCTGTTCATCTTTGAGGCTCCATGTATAGGAAGAAATCAGTGACCAAGTCATTTCAGAGAATGTGCCAAAGGTATCTGGCATGTGTGCAACGTGATATAAATCAATGCATTGCACCTAGGATGTCAGTGAGTTAATTTATACTAATAGAAAATTCAAGTCAAAACTTATGGGCTGTGTATCCCCTCAGTCCTCACCACAACACTAAAAAGAAATAATTTGTTAGCAGCGCAACTGAAAATTGTTCAATACTAAATGGTTACATTATGGTTAATTGTTCCCTTATAAGATCCCCCGTATTTCTCCCTATGTATTTCTTTTTCCAGATTGTTTGAGTTATTCTGTGATGATGATAGTTAATGTACCAAATCAAGTCTTCCTTGATAAAGGACTTGAAGAAAAGGATTTTATTCAGTCTTACATAGGAGCTTTAATAATATTTGGCTAAACGTTTTAGGATCATGGGCATGTGCTGGGAGTAATTTATCATTGAAGATAGTTTACTCCTTTACATAGGCTCTAGTATAATTCTTCAAAATAGTGTTTAAATAGGTTTACAGCTACATAATCCTTAAGCTGGTCCTCTGCAGAGGCAGATTTCCCCCTTAAAGCACTGCTTTGTTTAGGTTTTTTAATTCCTGGTATAATGTCTTGCCTTCAATTTTATACTGGTCAGCACTTCAGTGGCTTATAAAAAAAAGTTAATAACAGGTTGTGTGACTTTAAAAATGTGATTCTTTTTGTTTCCTGTGGAGGATCTCAGAGAAAGGGGTATGGGCAGGATGGGAGCTGCTCCAGGGTGGCGAAGCCCACACTAGATGCTGCCTGAGAGCCCCTGCCTGCCCCTGCCCACCCCTCACCCAAAGTGCTCTCCCTGCTAATCCTCAGTTGGCCACATATGGTGAAATATGCCAGAATGCATAGAATACATATGGGTGGATATGGACGTTGCCTTTTTTGCTTCTGGTCTTGATCTGCATGCTCTTCCACATCAAACCCCCATCAAATCCAAATGAATTCATGTCTTTGAAGGAGGATTTTTGCCAGAAGCAGTTATATTGCTGGACAGTTTTGTGGCAATAAAAGAAAAAAAATTCCGATGTCCATACTTTTTGTATTTTTTTCCCTTCATCTCTCAAGCTTTCCTAATGTCTTTTCAGTGAATGTCTGACAAAAGTTTTACAAACACCTGCCTATACATCGGTCTCTAAATCCTGAAGAATTTATGCAGCGATACAACATCAGTTCGTGGTGCTTTCCAGTTTCCCCAAAGAACAGAGCATAGTTTCTCCACAGCTCAGCTAAAGTGAACCTTTCATCTATGTTTTTAGTTGACTTGATTGTTAGATCCTCATGTCCGTCACCTGGTTTAAAGCACAGCTTGGGATTTTTCTCTCCTTTGCAGTTATTTTTTTATTAAATAAGCTAATTGCTGCCTTATGCTGTATTTTGAGGGATGCTTCTTGGCATTTGTGACACTAAGGACTAGATTTTTAAACTATGATAATTTCAAATTCCACGGGTACAATTTTTAGTAAATTTAGTCATTTAGTAAAATGTGCCCATTTTTTCCCAGCTTAAAACACCTTGTAGATCTTTGTTACGTAAATAAACCAGCCTTGCAGAAAATATTAGAGTTTTCCTTATAAAGGAAAATAAAAACAATAAATGCCTGCAAACAGGTTCCTGCATAAGAAAGCGAGAGAAATGTGGGTTGTTGATGGAGAGGAGAGAGCAGTGCTCTGACAGTACTATCGAGGGAGAGGCAGAGGTTGAAAAACTAAGGAAAGTATTAATTTGCCAGGATGAGTTATGGCCTAAATGGAAGCAGCAAAGCAGTATTGACTGAATGGCAAAGTCAAATGGATTGCTCCTAGGACAGGAGTTTCAAATATGGAGACTTGAGAGAGCTGCACTATGGAAAATACACCTGAAGCCATGTTGAGAAAATTAATGGAAAGATTGAAATCAGATAAGGATTTGAGAGGAAAAGCTAAACTGTTCCAGTGTTTCGAAGCATGAAGAGAAAAAAAACCCAACAACTTTGCTATTCTGCTTTTACTAAAGATCTTTTGTCCTTTTTTTCCAGAAGTTCTGTTTCTGTGGGCATTGCAGGCCACCACTGCTGCAGCACAAAGTAAGCTCCCTGCTACTATTCGTCTTCCAAACGCCAAGCAGGCACTGAGGGCCATTTCTGCTCCCATTATCTTTGGTTAGTCAAGTGAGACTATTTGCAGAGTGAGTATAAGTGCTTTGTTATTTTTCTTTGCCAACTGTGGAAGAAAAAGGTCATTTTTTTTCTTATGTGGATTGGTTTGAATCTGTTTCATTGGAGTATGTCAAGATAACTCCTTTTAATTTTTTTCCCCTACTATTCTGGTTGCTGCTGCTCCATCACTGTCCCTGAGCACAGGCACAGAGGGTGACATGAATGCACAGTTTTTGACCCTGACATTTCTTAGAACAACATGGCTTTGATGATGCGTTTCCCTGCCAAGATCAACCAGGGAGAAGGACAAGAGATAAACATATGTGTCTATATTTGTATGGCAAAGTTTTAGCATACATTGGTGGATTCAACTTTGAGAGCTTCGTATTTCTCACAAGGTACAGAACAAGCACATAGCCTGTTATTAAATGACCTTGCTTTTGCACTGATGATGTCCACACAAAATCAGTGTGTCAGGAGTAGGATTCTCAAATGGAAGAGAATAACATTTTTAGTGACTAGGTAAAATAGTGTTAGCACTTTTAGAAGAGAGAAGTTGAAAAAACTCGAGGAGAAATGTAGGAGGTGGAGGAGGTGGCTGGAGGATCTATATTTCTGAGGTCCCCACTGTGAACTCTACTTTCTTGGGCACAGGTGATTTTAAATCTTCAGGTCTCTGCTGTTTACCTGCTTGATTCTTAATTTTCACCAAACAACCACCTTTAAACCAAGACTTTTCCTTTTTTACCCCACCTCAGTCAGCACAAGGAAGGTGTCATTAGTCCAGACATCAGCCCAGCATGGGGTGTCCTCTGGCATGTCAGCGTTGGTACGAGCAGTCCTTGAGAAGATGAATTGTAAGGGATGGGTGTGAAGAACTGGACTTTTTTAATTGCCTTAAAACATTTGTGAGCTGTGCAAAGAAGCCAGGAGAGTGAAGATAAAGGCTGAGGGGAGGAGGCTTTGGCTCACAAACTGTTAACTCTGATGGCCCGAGGGGGGAGGAGTCTTCAGGTGTGCGATTCTTCCCTAAGTGTGTGATGCCTTTCTAAAGACAACCAGCAGCGACTCTCTGTGTGTGATGCTTTATCTCCCATGAGCCAGGCTGTGTCAAAAGGGGCCCTTTTGTGCACACACCCCTCCATTACCCTGCAGAACGCCTCACTTTTAGCAGGGGTGCCTCGAAAGCGGTCCCCCCCCCCTTAAGCCTAAAATGACTTTGCAAAAACCAGCACCTCCAGCTCTCTGCAAAACCAGCATCACTGTGCCAAACAGCCCCCTCCCCACACGCATGGGGGAGGCACCAGGAGGGTGTATAAACCCACCGAATTTTATATTTCATAGGCTTCTCTCCCCCCCCACACCCCAATGGACAAAGACACCAGCAAAAACAACATCCAAGTTCACCAGAGACCTTTGAGTGGTGACAATGAACTTTAATTCTTTTTCTCGCTCTTTCATTCTCTTTTATTATTTCTCTCTTTTCCCTTACACATTTTCTTGGGTGATACATTCATACTTTTGCATTGCTATATTACAACCAAAACGGCTAAATACTTGTTTTCCTTTGCAATACCTTTATGCTTTTATATTTCCATGTTACCATAGATAATAACAACCAAAACGGCTACATATTGTTTTCCCTTGCAATCAAATTGTTCTAGAATAAACCATATATATAAATATATATATTTATCTGTAAACACTGATATGTGTTTACCTGATTGATACTGATCATCCAGTATCGATTTACTTTAATTCATACCAAGGGATTTATTAGCAAAAAACAAAAGTTACTCCTGCCTGGCAGGGCAGGTCGTAACAATGGTGTCCTCAACTCTTGACTGCCCTGCACCAGTGCCAGGCCAGGGTTGCTGTGAGCTTCACTGTGTGTCTGCTGGGAGCAGTCTGCCTCACCCCTGACATGTTTGACTTACCACGTATGTGTGGGTATTTGGGATTGTTTGGATGCAATTGCAGGAACTTGAAGTAAGTGCTGCCGTGCCATGTGACACCCTTGCACAGTTGCTTTTACTTTGCATTGCAAATCTGCTCCTGGCTTCGGGGAAGCTGGCGGAGCTCAGTGTTCGCACAGCGATGTGGTTCATCCCCTTTCCCTGCTGCGGTGGAGGCAGGTTGTCAGTCACTGTGCTTTCTGTGCTTCTCCATCACCTACCCACAGAATGAACAGACAGGTACCTGCCTACCTGCACGGATCTGTAGTGTGCTCTCTAGGTGTTTGTGCTGTTTAGGTTGGGCTGCACAGACACCTGCCTGGGTGTGACTCAGGCTGGGCTGGCGGTGGAGCTGGGCAGGCAACTCCCAGGTAAGTTCAGAGCGTCGACATGTTAAGTAGGCGGTGTGAGTGTGCACCAGGACAAGATCTGGTGCTTTCACAGTGCTTGCTTCAGTCTGATCTGTGGGCTCAGAGCTCGTTATGGAGTCTGGACCAGAGGGAGCCAACAGTAAGAGGTCCCAGCTGGCGTTACCCAAGTGCTGCTGTGACATCTCCAGTGAGATGTGGTGATTGTGTGGATCATGATGCACGGCCGAGATGAGCTGAACGTGTGCCAGGCTTATTCCTGGCGGTGGCTGCTGGTTAGAAACATCCAAAAGAAATCATTAGGAAAAAAAGAAAAAGCTTGGTTAAAGAGAAAAGCAGCACAAAGAGGGTGATGGAGGGCACTAATGACAAGGATGGATGGGTTTTCAGTTTTGTTTGGCACTCTTTTTAAGGCAGTAAGGAGAAGAGGACCCAGACTGGCACAGGTTTGGTTTCAACATACAGGTTCTATAAAAGCCAGGTGCCACGGCGGTGTTTCGTGTGGGAAGCAAACAGTTCTTTAAAAGCAAACCAGCTTTGAGAAGAGCTCGGGCTGCTTCGGGAACAGGAGTGTGAAATGCTTTATGTCCCAGAGGCAGAAGCACGGCACGGCCCCCCGTCCTCGCTTCCAGGGGATGGATGTGCCATGCCAGCTGGGATCCTCTGGTACCGAACCCCCCATGGGGCTGCCTTTGTCTCCTCCCACTGCATGTCAGGTCTCGGTGCCGGTGCCTGCCGGCTGCTGGGGGATGCGGGGCCAGGAGCCCTCACGCTCCCGCCGCGGCAAAGCTAGAGCTGGAAATAGTGTCCTGTGATCCCAGGGCCCGGCGCTGCCCTCATTCACAGGCCCGCCCGGCCCCGGCCCCGCGGCTCCTGCGCTCATCCCGCCCCGTTCCCGCGGGACGAGGCCCCGGTGGTTCCCGGTGGTTCCCGGTGGTTCCCGGTGGTTCCCGGTGGTTCCCGGTGGTCCCGGCGGCGCCCGGGGAGCGGCCCCGGGGCGCGGGGGGCGGGGCTGCCCTGTCGCCAGCCCCGCCCACCGCGCCCATTGGCTAAGGTCGAACTCTGCTTTGCATATTACCCGCCCCGCCCCCGCTCCGCGCCAATGGAGGCGCGGGGGCGGGGCCTCATTAGCATGCGCACCCCTGCCCTGGGCGCGGAGCCGCCGCAGGACCGAGGTCCGGGAGGGGCGGGGGCGCCGAGCGCAGCCCGGGAGCCGCGGCCGCCGAAGGGCCGGGGACCGGCCCGGGACCGCCACGGCCACGGCCGCCCCCGAGCGCTGCCCGCGGGGCTGAGATGAGCGGCGGCGAGCGGCGCTGCGGGCTGTGCACGGGGCGGGCGGCGAAGGGCTGATTTCCCGCTGAGGCAGCCCTAGAGCCGCGCCGGACGGAGGCGCCTCTTTATTTTCTTTTTTTTTTTTTTTTTCGGTCGTTGTTGGCTTTTTTCTTTTTTTTTTAATATTTTTTTTTTTGGCGGCGGCGGCCGGCGGGGCTCGGTGCGCGAAGGGCGGCGGCGGAGAGCGGCAGGCCGAGCCGAGCCGAGCCGAGCCGGGCCGGGGCAGGGCAGGCTGGGCGGCCGGCGGCCGGCGGGGCCGGCGATGCGGTGCCTCGCTCTGCTTGGCCTCGTCGCCTGGGGCCTGGGGAGCTGGGCCGGACCCAGCGGCGGAGCGTCCCCCCCTCCCTGCCCGGCCTCCTGCAGCTGCGACGGCGACCGCGGCGTGGACTGCTCCGGGCGGGGGCTGGCGGCCGTGCCCCCGGGACTCAGCGCCTTCACGCACGCCCTGTGAGTCGGGGCGGGGGCCGGGCGGGCAGGTACCCGCGGCGGGGAGGTACCCGCGGCGGGCACTGGGTGTCTGTGTGTCTGTGTGTCTGTGTCGGTGCGTGTGCGGTTGTTGTCGCTGCTGCGGGTCCAGCGCGGCCGCCTCTCCCGGCCCGGTGCGCGGCGGGGCCGCAGGGCCCGCACGCAGGGCCCGGCCCCGCCGGGGCAGGTGAGGGCGGCGGGGACACGGGCGGCTCCCCTGGGCCCCGGCGGGCGGACTGAGACGGCCGAGCCCCCCCAAGGGATCGGTTTAAAAGGCCGGGAGGAAGCTGCCGTGGCAGCGAGAGGGGAGGTCCCGGGGGGTTCGCCGTCCCGAGCCGGGGGGGAGCTGCTGCCCGCACATGTGTGTGCGCAGCGTGAGGTCCTCGCCCCGAATCGCCTTTCTCCTCCTCAGTTTTCTCCAGGAACCAGTTCCCGGGCTAGACAGATTTCTCCCAAGGCATTTTCAGTCCGAAGCATGCACAAGTCTAGTTAAATAAGGTGCCTTCGCTTTTACAAAATCTCTCGCTGCGGTGAAGCACAGGGGGGACCTTGAAAAAAAGAACAGCCCAGCGTAAACAAGCGTCGAAGGTTTATCGAGTTTTGCTTGGAGGTGGAGAAAAATATAAACTCTTAAAACACTTTCTCCCATATTCTGTGATAATATTGTAAAGCAGGCACAAACTGGTGGATCTTGTGTTGAGTTTTGGTAACTTTATTATTAAAATTTTAATTGAGGAATGAACACTCTGTTCTGTAGAGACATGACCGAAGAGGGATTTTCAGCTTTCAATATGGTAGCTTTGCTAATCCACAAACTTGTTAAGTTTCACAATAAAACCTGTCAGTCTTGCCCCACTTCTCAGCGCAGATTTCACAGGGTGGAGCGAGGTCTCGTATGGGCCAGTGGTCAAGTCTGGTATTACTAAAGCTTCGCTGCGTTTACAACATGTAACACAGCACACTACGGCAAATGATGGCGTGTGGTTTCACATCGGTACTGAACTGCTGTTTTGTCAGAATACGAGAGTGGTGTATGCTTTTGAAAATTGCACTTTTTTTTTTTTTCTTTCTCTTTGTTTGCCTACACTTAATATGCAAAGGGAGTCTGATTCTTAGTTACTGGACGTTTTGTTTACTGAGGAGGTTTCCGATTTCTCCTACCTATTTAGATTGTTTCTTTCTTTTAATTGTTCAAGCTGGGTGGAGAAAGATTACTAGGCCTTTTCCCTGTGTAGCACTTGATAAATGGCAGAAGTTACGGGTCCCTGTTTTTACCTGTGCTTAAATATCTTACTCCCTTTTTTGTGCTCATATGGTGTTATTGGGACCTCGCTTTGTGATTTTTTCTTTTTTTTTTTCTGTCAGAAATTGTGGTTTGTGAGTGTTTTGGGGTAGGGAGTCAGGAGCTGCCATTGTGAAGCCTTGGACTTGCTGGGAGGTTGTCTTCTCCTTCCTCCGCAGATAAAACAGGGGAGTTACCCAAATTCATAAAGCGCTTGAAGCTTCTTTGGTAAAAGGTGCGTTTAAGCGCCAGGTTTTATGGCTGCTGTGTTGTCTGGCTGCCTTGTGAAATGGGCTCGGTACATTCCTGCGTGTCTGCAACATGGCATTCGTTGTCTAATGGGCACGAGTTGCCGTAACCAACACCCATTAGAGATAAAGCTGCCAAAGGCTTTCAGTTTATAAGTTCCCCCTTGCTGTGCAGGCAAATTTCCCAAAGCCAACGGCGAAAATGAGAGGAGACCTCCATAGCTTCAGTGTGCTTCGGGATGAGGTTTTGTAGCTGTTGGTTTTATGTTCTTTGAAGAACTGGAGAAACTTTGTAGCTAACTCATTCTGTGGCAGTGAAGGATACTCTTGATCCCCAGTTGTGTTTAGTTCCTGTTTCCTTATTGACAGAAGGAAAAAAATGGGTGACTTCTTGGCACTTCCAAGCTTGACTAATCTCTCTTGTAGCAAGGCCACTAGAACTTTAGGATATGTAGAAGGCAGTTTTGGAGGCAATAAAAAACCCGTTTCCAACCTGCTGGAATGTGGCAATGTATAGTTTTCCCAGAGATGCAGATTTGGTTTGTGTGGAGAAAAAAAACACATGAAAATAAAATCACCCCCCCCCAGCTGACATGTTGGTGTCATGGCAAAGTGCCTTAGCTACGTGAAGAAAGCTCTTCTATGCCCTCTGGAAGGCACCAGAACAATGCCAGGAAATCCCCT
Organism: Pseudopipra pipra; assembly: GCF_036250125.1. Taxonomy (NCBI): domain Eukaryota; kingdom Metazoa; phylum Chordata; class Aves; order Passeriformes; family Pipridae; genus Pseudopipra; species Pseudopipra pipra. The sequence continues at coordinate 1,604,032 of NC_087554.1, read as the reverse complement.
TAGCATTGCTATGGGCCTTTTTTTTTTATTATAGCCATGGCAGGAGAGAGCCCCTAACGTGGAGATGGTTGCAAGAGTGTCACAAGTGATGTTCTGTGATGCTAAAGCAAAGCTGTGCCTGGATTATTGCCAGGAGAGAGCAACTGAAGAGAAGTTGCTCACAATTAAAGTCGGCAGTGAATGAGTTTCTGGCCAGTTGAAAACCATGGAAGGGGGCTGGTATTTAATTTTTACTACTTCTGTTTTCCTGCTGTCTTAATTTCTTTGTATTAATTCTAATAATTTAACCAAGCTTCAAGGTGCTGCCATGAATGGTTGGGCAGGGGGTTTATGTAGAGTGTTAAAGGCATATCCTTTCAGGTTCCCCTTCACTTTCCTTATTTCTGTTTACTCAGCTTGCTTTGATTCCCTTGCTGATTCCTTGCTTACTGTGGTGGTTGGAAAGCAGGGAGAGAGGGGCTGGGGTGATAGCAGGGGGCTATATGGTTACCAAAGTACTGGGAGGTCACGTGAGGGTAGTTGCATCAGACCCAGCAGCTTGGAAAGATGGAGTATCTGCTCATTACTTTTGAGTCACCGGGGTGCTTCAAGAGGTGGAATTTGAATAAAGAAAGGTGAGTATGTCATCCCAACCACAGTTACCTGGGTAAAGAGATTTTTGGCACACATACAAGTGCTCAGAAAGGAGAGGTGACAGCACTGGAGCCAAACTCTCTTAGGGGGCTGGATGGGATGGGATGAGATGGATGGGGAGGGAGTCAAAAGGACATAACCAGAGATAATTGCTTGATACTTTTACTGTAGGCAACCATTTGTTCTGTATAATTTAGGTAGATGTTTATGTAACTCTTAATTACCATCTACCTATTTTTCTGTTTATGAAGGTTGATTTTGCTTTGCTGCAAAATAAATGTTGTCTGTGCAAGTGATGCCTGTGCTAGAGTGTGAAAACGTTGTTTGTTTGGGTTTTTTTCAGTGCATTGTGCTCCTGATCTTTGCTATGATGTTTCACATGCCATATTCTAGAAAACATTCATGCAAGTGAAAGAAAGTTATGGCAGGGCATATGTATGCTGGTATTTCTCATGATGTCAGTTTGAGAACCCCAATTCCAGTTTGGGATGTTTAATGCATGTGTGAGTCTTGTTTAGGAGACGAAAAGCAGATAATTCTGCATAATGACTTCGGAGACATCTTCCATGGGCCTGGCTGCTTTAGGGTCTTGCCTGACAACCATGAGGAATGCAGCCCTGTCTCAGTGCACTTGAAATAAGAAAACAGTACAGATCATTTTCATTCTAGCACTTCTTGCTTGTATTTTCGGGGAATGGCAGGGTCCCTTGCTTTAATTTTAGTTTCTTTGAGTTCGGAAAGGCAGGCTTGTGAGCTCTGGCTGCCCTAGACTAGAGGACAGACCTTCAGTCATCTTGGCATTTTGGATTTTATTACTCATTTAACCTAATAGTGCTGTCTTTCTGTGTGCTGTGTTATGTACTGGCTTTATAAGATCAAGATATGACAGTTGAGAAGATCCTTTTTTCACTTATTTCATACTGTGGGTTGTTTCAGCAGTCACAGGGTGTTTTGATATGCTGTCTGGAAGTGCCTACTTCTCAAGTTTGAATGAGATGCCCTGCTTCATCTATATATAAATGGCAAAATGATATGGTTCTGTGTGGATTGAGGAGAGCTTGCCCTTTTTTTTTTTTTTTTTTGTCTTTTCGTCTGTCACTTATTTTTTGTAGCGTGGTGATAAAATGCAGTAGGGAGATGTGAGATGTCTTCTAATACATGTGGTACAAAGTCACAGATATTTAGCATCCTGCTATGGTCAGATAAGCACAGTAAGGACTTGGTTGAGTTCTGTGAATGCTGTCTAACAGTGTTGTTATGGTGAAAAAAGAAGATGTCCAGATGTGACCTTGATTCTGGAAAATGTGGCATAATTGCAGTCCTCCTGAGATAGGACTTATCTAATTAGAGGTTTGAAGGTTTTACAGTTAAACCATTTAGTTTTTCACTTGCCTGTGTCACATACTGATGGGATCACAAGTAATAATTCCATACTTCTTTTGGAAAGACACAATAATTTCAAAATTAATATTCCCATGACTCAGCAAATGTTGTTACATTTGTACAGGCCCCTGAAATCCCACAGATGGGAGAAGGACTTGAGTTTGGGGCAGCATCCAGTGGCTCCAGCAGCAGTGTCTCCAGCAGATATCACACAAGGATTGGAGTCTTTATGATTCATTTTAAACTGGCTATTCATCTGTCAGTCTTGCAAAAAAGTAGATGCTCTTAGGTAGTACATACAAAAGTGAAGCTGTTGATTCAAAGTTTATTAAATATTTTTACCTTTTTTGTGTTTCTGTTGGTAGCAAATTTGGTGTTTTCCTCTTTTCCTTTTATCCCTCCCCTCAAAAACCCCAATGCTCTACCATAGCATGTAATTTCTCAGGTATTTGGCATTTATTTTGTACGTGGAGCTCATTTGTATCAGCAATATATAGTTTCTTGTTTGATGCTTACTGCCAGAGGCTTGTAAGTATGACTTTGGAGAGTAAATACTAAGATAAATCTGCAGCGTGGAAAAAAGTTGGACTTTAGTGTAAGCAAGTTTATGCTAGTAAATAATTACCTTTTCAGTTCTTGAGAGGAATTTACTAGTAACTATCTGCTCAGGAGGGGAAAATATGGAAGCTGTAATATAAGGACTGCAAAACAAAACAAAACCCAAAGAAACCTCCTCTGCAGGGATCTATCTTTGTTTTGTATTCTACATCTAAGCCAGCAATTTTTGTAGAACACAAGCTCTTATTTACCCAGAGAAAATTACTGGCCTAGATTTTAGGAGGGCTGAGCACCCATATCACATTTTAGGGAGCATGGGAGCTGTGGTGCTCTGGGAGTGTCTCTGAATGTCAGAGGTCCTCTGGCCACCCTTGTGCTTCTAAAAGCTTGTTCCTAAAGATGAGCCTCTTATTGGGAATGGGCAGGAGCTGATGCTGTGTTTATGTTCTGGAGGATTTGCCAACCACCCGGGTTTGCCTGCTCCTTTTTTTGCTAACAAGCAAGGGATTGAAATGGATGGGGCTCTCTAGCTTCAGCATGGCTACATGAACTTCATGGCCAGCAGTTGTTCTACTGAGAGATGAATGTGTTTCAGGCAGCAGCCCTGTGCTGCCAAATTGTGGGTTTGGGGCTCTTTACAGAAGAGCAGAAGGTCAAAAATCTCTTGAGGAAGAATTAGAGAGCTCTGTATGATCCTAGAAATAGGAGACAAAGGTGGGAGAGGGCACATAAGAGATGAGGAGAAGCAGCCACTCCTATTTGAAGAAACCTGTAAATTGAGGCAACAGAGATTTAAATGTTACAAGACCTTTGCTAACAGAGGTATCAACAGCATTTTGTGGGTTAGAGGTGCCTGGCCATCCTCCCCAGATGGTGGTAGGACTCACCATCTGCTTCAGCAGTGACCTGGGATTTTGCTGCAGAGAAGTGCTCTTCTGTAGTCTTTCATACCTGCTGCAGTTTTCTGATAAGATGTTCTCAGACTTTGGTCTGAAAAGAGATTTCTGGTCACGTGATATTGGTTCTTAGTGCTCTCCCACCACTAGCTTGCCCTGCTCAACCCTTTTGGGAAAACAGAGGTAGCTTTGCTGATAGATGGGCAGCCAGTCTGGTGATGCAAAATTGCAGCAACAGATGTCACAGGAGCTCACACAGGGGAGAGGAAGATCTTGGTGTTACCATATAAATACTGTCCTCACTATAAATATGTGTGAAAGTTCTTGTTTCAGAATCAGGCCCAGATTTATTAGTTTTTTTTTGTTCCAAATAAAGCTGGTATGTCCAAACTGGAAACATGTAGCAGTAGATATAGAAGGTGCCTGGAAAGTGTAATTAAATAATGAAAAAATGCCCTGTGATCTACCTGGCAAAACAACTGACCTTTTTACTTTATTTTTTGTTTAAGTGCTGAGTTATTGTACCTGTCAGTGAGTTTCACGGAAGTTGAAATTTCCCAATATTTTCAAATCGTATGTCATTTGTTTTAAAATACATAGTTGAAATAGCAGAATCCATTTTATTTCACTGTTGAGTGATTTAACTGTTACAGGATTGTGACAAGGTCAGAACTTTCCACTTCCCAGAAACATATTACTGTTGCTGAAAGATTAGGGCTTCGCCATGAATTTGAATGATATTATACAGCTCTTACAAAACAACAGAGGGGACTGTAGTGATCTCAAAAATGAAGTTTAAAGCTTAAAGTTGGTGTCTGAAAACTGCTGTTGAATTTGAACGTGTAATAGCCAACTGATGGCATCACACATAATGTCAGCCAATATGATAACATGATTTAAAAAATCCAGATAGCTATTTTTGAACAGGTGATATTGATATATATTCCCTGGTGGACTGTGAGGGATGTTTGTTTTTAGGAAATAAGAATATCACTTCGTGAATTTTTATCAGCCTCTTTTTCCCCCCGTGTGTTTTTCATATCTGCCATTTATACTTACTGAGCCAGAGGAAAGTCATATATCTGTTTGGTGGCCTGTTTTGGAGTTAGTAAAACTTTGGACATTAATTTTTTAAAACCTATTAAAAAGTATATTATTAAATATATCTTGTTTAATTCGATGTCTTCACAAAGGAAGAATGGTCTCCATAGCATGGCAAAAATAAAAAAGTTAATTCCTGAGGTTTCCCTTGTTTTTTTGCATTTCTGTCTGATGAGTACAATTCAGTAAGGACACCTGTGAAGTAACAAGTGTGTGGAAGATAAGAGTGATATATTTTTTACACTTGAAAAAGGTTTCTTGTGTTTCTCAAGTCATAGCAGTTTTAAATGTATTCAGAGGTTTGCTGGTATAATGTGAGATAAATATAAAACATCTAAGGTCTGTTGCTGAAATTTGTTTTTTTGTTGATGTTCAAATCTAATATTGATAAATACACATGTAATTAAAAATCTTGCTTTATAACTTGGTTACCTGTTGGTAATTCAAACAATGGCTGGTGAGTTTTGACAACTCAACCTCGAGATTTTGGCACAGTAAAGGTATAATTAAAGTAATTTCTGGGTCTGAATTTTTTTTGTTTTGTTTTTGATCTGAAAATCAAAATTAAAGTTAAAAATTATGAAAAAAATTTTTTTTTTTTCATTAGGGGTAGGGAAACTATTACAAAACCCAAAAATACTATCACTTTTTTTTTTTTCTAAATGTAGTAATTAATTCCTGTAAGCTTTGCACTAAAGATGAAGGAGGAGCCTCTAATCATTATGGTCTGGCAGATGGGACTGAAGTTGCACAGAAGGTGCTGTCTTTGGGGCAGAAAAAGAGATCTTCTTTCCAAGAGAGCACGTGCTAATTATTTACCTTGAAGAAAAGGCGAAGAAGAATCCAAAGTCAGCTGAAGTTGTCGAGAGGCCTCTGGAGAGCACCCTCAGAAGTCAGGCCCTCGGAAAGTAAATAGCTCTCAGTTGAGCATTTTCTTCCTAAAATATAGAGACTTTTTTTTTTTTTTTTTTCTTTTAAAGTGGTGTACCTCCTCCTCCTTTCTTCTCTCTCTCTCCAGCCAATCGTGGTGGAATGCTAGGTCTTGCAAGGACATTTTTTTCACCCTAAAACTTTTTAAGCGAATGCGTCTGGACTTTTAAATGGTGAACGATTAGCAGTGAATCATAAATGAATGTGCAATTTCAGAGGTATGCAGGGGAGGCCCAAACCTGTTTAATTTGGCTTAATAATGCAACTGCAGATGCAGTTGCGTGTTTTATAAGGTTGCTCTGCGAAGATGTTGTTATTGGGGAGTTTTCCCATCGCCTCCCTGCCATCTGCCCGGTCGCGGATGAATGGCCTGACCCAGCGCCCCGGCGCGGCCGCGCTTTCAGCAGGCGTGTCGCTGACAAAGGCAGCAGATGGAATATCTCATCCCCCATCTTTGCCAGCGATGGATGGGGCTGGAAGGGCAGGGGGGTGCGGGGACTTCCCAACTTCATGGTGGGTTGGCCATAAGGTTTTGCCGCGAGCCGTCAAAACGCTCTCGCGGAAGGCGTCGTGCTGTGCCTGGTGCTGTGCGTTGCTGCGGCACCAGAACCCCGGGTGTCAAACAACACTGCTGTGGCACTGCAGTGTCACTGATGCAGTACAGCTCACCGTGGTTCTGTTCCATTGTTCCCTGTGTGTGATACCAAGCAATGGTTTCTCTCGATCTTTTGGGCGCGGGGGTGGTTGGTATGTGGTGTTCAGGAGATGTGAAAGATGGGAGTGCAGATGTGGGACGTGCCTGGGGATCAGTCTCCTCCTGTGCCCGTTGCTTCCCCTTTCAGAGCACAAAGTGAGACCTGCTGTTCCCTGCCATCCAAACAGGACAAGGCAGCGTGTTGGCTTGTAAAGTGAGAGTTGGTTTCTCCTGCACTCAGGACTTTGGGGTTCTGGCAGGAAAGTAGGACAGTTTGCTCCTATTGCAGGAGGAGAACACGGTTGCAAGTCAGGAAAGGACATTTGGGGAAGTTTGTTGCTCCATGTCAGAAGGACTTGGTGGTGTCTAACTTCAATCCTTCCTTTGTTACTAGAATTTGATGAAAGGGATGTCCTGACTGTCCTTTTTAAAACTTTGTCTTGTGTTACTTTAAAAATAACTACTACTTCAGAAGTTTCCTCGCTGTTTTTCTAAATGCTGATCCAGAATAGTAGCTGATGTAGTTGGTTCATCTGGAACAGTGAAGAGACTGAAACCTGTGACTTTGGAGTGCAGACCTCTCTCTCTGGGGCAGAGGGTCTTTCTGTGTGGAAATGTGTCTGGTGTTCTTCGCTTGGAGGAACTGGTGGATCTGCTCTTCACTCTTGCACATAAAAGCTGTAAAGAGGCTGTCATCTTTTTCAGGTGCTCTGGTTGGAAGCCCTAGAAACGTGCTGGGGTTTTTTAGCTAGGGGAAACCTTTCCCACACTGGGGTACATGCTCATAGTGCTCTTAGCAGTTCTCTGAGCTGCTCCTGCAAATTAGGAGCCCTTGAACCTACTGAAGGGAGCCCTGCACTATTTGAAAGTTGGGTGCCAGGCTTACGTGTTCTTAAAGGGAATTTTGCAAAGCCACTGCCAGCAGCAGTATGTTCATCTCTCTCTAGTTGCAGTTTCATTCAGAGCAGCTGCTCTCTTGAGGCATTAAATGCTCACTGTGCTGGGTGGCCCTTTGGGGTCTTGGTGACCTTCATGGAACTAGGTAGGGAAAGTTGAGCTGGGGAGAGAAAAGGATATAGTCCTGAGTAAGGAGTCCTACTCTGAGAATGCAGTTCCTGATGGTTTGGGCCTACACAGGCTTTTGGTAATTTTTTAATGCTGTTGGTTTTAACACTTGGGTTAAAAAAAAAGAAAGAAAAAAGAAAAAAAAAAAGAAAAAAGAAAAAAGTGGATGTGCTAATGTTGACCAAACTGTTAATATTTTACAGAACTAGTGTGAGTCTTGCTAGGTGTAGAAAATCCATGTCTTTTCCAAGGGCAAATCTCTGGCTCTGTGCTAAGTGTTTACTAGAGGCATTATATCTCTTCAATATCCAGGTCAATCATTTATTTATCATGGACTTGCTCTTGCTTGACATTTTAAACAAAATTTCAACTAGTTTGTTTACATGTTGGGTTTTTTTGACCTGCTTACTGCAAAGACAGGTCTCTAGTTTCCAGACTAAAAACGTACAATATCTTGATGTTTAGGAGCCTTAAGCAGGAATTTAATTTGTTTTGAGGATAATAAATGGCAGTTGTTTATTTCTTCAGCAGAATCCTTTGCAACTGTGCAACAAGACCAGTTTTTCCTCCTTAAAGTTCTTCAGCTCTCCTAAGTAACTCTCCTAAGTAAAGTAAATGTACACATTCAAAAAAGGCTATTGTTAAAACGATAATATATAAGAAATCCTGCTTAAGAGTAGGACTGCTTGCACTGTCACTTTATCTTCACTTACATAAGATAATTTTTTTTCCCCTAGTAACTTGCTGCATCAATGGGAGAAATTCTGTAACATGCATCAGATAAATATCCAAATGCCCTGGATATTTTTCTTTCCAAATATATTCCCTATGTCCTTCGGGCAAAGTCCATCACCTGGTCTCGGTTGATTCAGTGCCATCACAAATAGAGAACAGTGGAATGATAATGTAAACATTAAAAAATATTCCTCCTTCATGCCATTTTTCAGCGAATCTGCCCCAGTGAATTTGGTGTCCTCTCTGATTTATTTACTATAAAAGGGTTACTGAAGGTTTTCTCTGCTATGGGGGAGTGTGTGTGTGTAGGGGAAACGTGAACATTTATGCAGAGAATGTGAGTGGAGTTTGGGAGACTGCCTTCATGTTGCCTAAACAATCCCACTTCAGATTGCCCCTACCTTAATTTCCTTCCAAGAAGATTGTAGATAGGTCTTGCTAAGACACTCGAATATTTCAGTGTTCACTTCCCCTATGTGATTTAACACGCACAAGCTTAATTATTCTTTTCTGGCCTAGGGAGAGATTTCCTTCCAATAATTACCTTCACTGCCCTTTACCCTTCTGCACATTAGTTTGTTTGGACAAACATAGTTGCTCGGTAAGCAATTCCAAACAAGGCAGTGCCTGGAGCTGTCTTGGAAACGTAAATTATACCTTTTAAATAGCATGTTAAGCTTCAGTTTGCAGAAACTCAACTACTAGATGTACTGAATTAGCAAGCCCTAAACATTTCTTCCTTAACTAAAGGCCCTATGAGTTCAGCAGGAAAGCACCAGTTTACATTGCACTTCAATACTGTAGTGGGGCAATACAGGTACTAAGGAAAAGACATTCAGGTTAGCAAACAACATCCATTATTTCAACCATTTCTTTCTACTAGCAGCTGTTTAGTCATACAGTATTTAAATGTCAAAAGAAAATGACTCCTTATGAGATGAATGTGATGCAATGCTGCCAGACTGATTGCTCCTGTGATAGCAAAGAAATTTAATTTTAATCTTTTTAATCTTAATTTAATCTTGTGGAAATTTCTCGGGATCATATCCTTCTGTTTGCCTCCCATGCTGTCCTTCCTAATACATAGTATGGATGAAAGAAGAGAAAATATGAATAATAAAGACCAACAGGAATAAAGTGTATACATTCTTTGTTAAAACCTTTTTCATTTGAAGTCAGTGGTAGTTAGAAGAGATGTGACTGATCACCTCTTGGTACAGAATTATTTCTAAAAGCTTTTTCTTTTGAAACTTTTATTAATCTGTAAGATTTACAAAATACAATCTGATATGTCAAAGGGATGGGATGCTTCCCTTTCTATCATATTTACCATAAACAGTACTTACGTCATTTTAGCTATTTTGTGGTAAATATAAAGAAAAGTAGCAAAAGGTTCCATTGGTCTTGGACCTTTGAATATTTTGTGCTCTTATTAAGATGGACTAATTATATAACTCTAGTTCAAAAACAGCCAAAAAGTGATCATGTTTTACATGTTTTCTCACCTTTTTCTTTAAGGTAGTCTCTTAAAGCTCTAATCTGATCAGGTGGGGGAATACCTGTCCCTCAGCTAAAGGTTAAAATAAACCACTGCATCTGGTTTATACCTTTCAGGTTTGGTAGCCAATATAAGATGTGTTGTTATTTATTGTGGAATCTGACACCATAAATGCAGAGCACTACTTAATTTCTGGTACCTTAAATATTGACTTTAGTAGGTGTGTTGTGTTAAAAACGAGAAGAGGTTATGGTTTGCCAGTTTCAATAAAAACCTTTTCACCCTCTCAACTTTCAGGGCATTAATTTTTTTTTAATTTTGTTTTAATATTATCATCATAATTTTGCTGGTGATAAATTGGAAAAATCGGTGTGTTAATGGTAGTAAAGGATTAAATTGGTAATGAGGAAGCAGGGTGTCAATAGCACTAAGGTGACTGTACGAGGAGCAGGTTTCAAGCTGCATGGCAAGTTTTACTGGCCCCAGTTTACTGATTCAGTAAAACTCATAGTCTTTCAAAGTAGAAGAAACCAGACTTCTTTGAAACGAGCAAGAACAAGACAAACCAGATCTCTTTATTAATGGAGCCTGGGAAGGATATGTTTTGTCCACCTTGCATCCATTATAGTTGTCTTAATGTCAATTTACATTGATCAGTGGCCTTTAGGTAAGACCTACAGTGTATTTCCTTCCCTGTAGGATAGCTATGATGAAGTAAAAATATGCCCATTTTTGTCATGTGAAGATAGCCAAGGAGATAGGGGTTCACAGGGCAATTTTTTTTCTTGGATTTCATGTGTAAAATGCATATTTCTGGAAAGATGCATGTGCTATTTCTATCTATGAGCAGGCTAGAAATTCAGGCAGATTGCTTGATTGCCTTTTGTGGGTCGCTTGCTTTTCCCTCACACACGAATTAGATGTGTTTATATAAAAATTGATCCTATGTACATGATTAAACTTGACAAGCCTTAATCTCTGTTGCAAAGAGTGTGGACTGGATAGTTAACGTGGTAGGTCTTTGTTTTTCATGTAAATACTTGTAATGTTCTGCTTGCATTAAGTATGCTGATTTTTTTTCTTGACAATTTAGTGATTAAAATCTGCTCAGTTTTAAATAGGTGTAGTCATTTAAGTACTGAGAACAAAGTTAAGCTGAAGGGAGAACTTAACTTTTTCAAGGAAATTACTAGTAATAAGTGCTTCTTTGACCTCTTACTTATAATTGCAAGTGATGGCTAGTGGTTCTTTTTGGCAGAGGGTTACTGGAAAGATTTCATATGCTTGTATACATTTTCCTTAAAAATTAGAAAATATGCTAATTTTTAATTGGTTTATATTCTTGGGTCAGCGATGGTAAGTATTATTATTTTTATTTATGTTAGGGTGGAATCCTGAAGTCCAGAGGTGTCCTACTAAATTTGGTTATCACAACTATCCAGTTTGAGGTGCAATTCCTGACTAACAAAGTCATTCTGGTGAGTGCCTCCGATGTCTGGATAGTTTTTGGAGGATTGTCTGGTTTCATGTTTTTTCACAGAATCACATCATTGTTAGAATTGGAAGGGACCTGTGGAGATCATCCAGTCCAAACCCCCCTACCAAGACAGGGTCACCTAGGGCTGGTGACACAGGAACACATCCAGGTGGATTTGGAATGTCTCCAGAGGGGGAGAGTCCATGCCCTCCCTGGGCAGCCTGTTCCAGTGCTCTGCCACTCTTAATGGAAAGAAGTTCTTCCTCATGTTGAGGTAGAACATCTCGTGTTTTAGTTTATGGCCATATTTTCTTGTTTGCTTTGGTTTAGTGTGGTGTTTTTTTTTTTCCCCTAGACCACTGCAGTTTAGGCACAGAGCCATGCAAGCAGTGAGAGGCAGAGCCTTACCCTTGTGTGGGCTTTAGGGTGCATGGACACGCTGGGTCTTGCTTTGCTTTTTTACATTATATTGCAGTGGCATATTTTCACATTATATCGCAGTTTTATCAGATATTCTTGCAACATTTTTATCAGCTTGATATGAATTTGGATTGTAGTTTATGCATCGGGTGCACTTAAGGATGACATTTCATGCTTGTTCTTTTAGAATGTGAATTACTTTTCTTGCTCTTTGCTAGAGAGGAGTCCCTCCTGAACTGCTCTGGTAAATAATCACAGAAATTGTCAATAATGTAACAGAACTTGAGTGCAAACTCCTCCTTGATCAACACTGAACTTTGTCAAGGTCAATGATGCAAGATGTTCCGATAAAGGCTTGTGAACAGGCTTTCCAAAAATGTGTGCTTGGAGTTAGGCCTTCAAACCAAGTCATGCAGACATTGCTGTGTTTTTTTTTCCTCCTTATATTTTAGTATAGTTACATCATATTTTCTTGTAGGAGGAAACAGGAACACCATGTAAGACAAGTGATAGTCATGTAGTGTTTGTTGGGGCCTTAATTCAGTGGTCTAAGGTAAGACTAGAAAGAGATTTTGATGTATAATATGTAAGTAGGCAGTCTGATCTTTGAAAAGCAAAATCACTGAGTACCATTGGATTACCATTCCTGAAAGGCAAGTTGCTTCCTTGATTATGTGAAACAGAATTACAAGAAGTTGACTCTTTGGTGTATTTTTTAAAAAATAAGTCAATAAAGGTCTTGGCTGATTTGTACTCAGTTGCATTTTCATAAAGTCCTAGAATGGTTTAGGTTGGAAGCGACCTTAAAGCGACCCATCTTGTTCCAAACCCCCTGCCATGGGCAGGTTCACCTTCCACTAGACCAGGTTGCTCAGACCCCCATCCAACCTGACCTTGAACATTTCCAGGGGCGAGGCATCCACAGCTCCTCTGGGCTGTGTGCCTGTTCCAGTGCCTCACCACCCTCACAGTAAAGAATATCTTCCTCGTATCTAATCTAAACCTACTGGCTTTTGGTTTGAAGCCATCCCCCCTTGCCCTGTCACTACACGCTCTTTTAAATAGTCTTTTTCCATTTCTTTTGTAGGCTCGGTCAGGTACCAGAAGGCTGCAATTTGGTCACCCCAAAGCCTTCTCTTTCCCAGTTTTTGCCCAGATGCATTCAGTTCTCTTTATAGCATGTGGTGCTTGTTAAAGAGTGCCTGCCGGATACACAGGTAGTGTAGAGAGGAGGAATTTAAACCATTGCTTTTTGTATTCGTTCAGATTGGTGCTTATAATAAAAACGTCTTTGTTCTGTTCTCTCCTTGTGTTTTGTGGGGTTTCCGTCAATCATAAAAAGGCTGTTCCGGTTTTCTTGCAGGGAAGAATTCCCAAAGCTTTGACGTGAAAAATACCCTCTGCTAATGATTTTGGTAGTTTTTGGCTGGACTGGCAGGGCCGGTCCTGTGAGGAAGCTGCCTGTGTGCCGCCTTTCACAGGACGAGGGCATTTACAACATAATGGACTGAGGCTGCAGCACACTGAGGGGCTTGGGCCGTGGTTGGCCGGGTGATGGCTTTGTTAGGTGGTGCTTGTACCTGGTGCTCCCCACCCACCCCTGTGCCCTTCACCGCATGCGCTGGATGCCCCACAAAAACCAGCAGCCACGTTATCCTGCGGTTTGGAATGGTTTGGAGTGGGAAAGGATTAGGTGACTGGGTTTCCGCCAACCACAGCCTGCATCTGTGAGGATGCTATTTCAATAGCATTTTCTTAAAACCGCTTTGTTTCCTATTTGTGGCTCAAACACTGCAAGTCTCTGTAGCATTTCTGTTAAGCAGCGTCCACCTATGCTGCTGAAAAGCAGAGGTAGTCCTCAAATGTCCTTTTTGACACACAAACATCGGTTCGGTCCTAAGTAGTGGAGTACAGGCTACCTTCATGCATATTAAACGCAAGCAGATATTTAGTTGTACACGAGGCCACTTACCCATCAGGGTTTAATACCTTAGCCTTCACCAGCTCTATTTCCAAACAATGACAGCGTGTCATGTGCAGCCTCAGCACTACCCGGTCCCTTCTCAGCTGTCTGCTTCAGGATGCCCAGGGATGTTTCATCAACATGCTTTGTTCCACTTGCCTTCGTTTTGGAAGCTGCTGTCTTGTGATGGATTTGAGCGAGCTGTTGCAGTTGGGCCAGTTTTCTGCCTGCCTGTATTTACTTTTTTTTTCTTGACGTAGCAAGGGAGGTACAGCAGAGAGTAGGAACAGTAAGCTTGAACTTCTTGTTATTGACGATAATATTTAAAAGCTAAAATGTAACAGTATTTCAGTTGTGAATACATGGAAATTGTGTGTACTGCTTAATGTGTTTCAGAAATCCCTGTTACTTTTCTTCCTTAAATACAAGAAAACAGGCGTGTAATGCCTCATTGAAAGAAGCCTGTAGGGGTGCTTTGTGAGGGTCTTAATTAAGGGCTTTGAAAGACTAAACAAAAGGAAAAAGAAAATGCTACAGGGTTATTGTTATTCCAGCCCATTGGCTCGGAGAGCTGACCATCCATTGGTGCCTTCTGTCCTTTTGGGAGCTGAATGACACTTTTGTTCGTGGTTAACAGAGGTGAAAGAAGCCAATTATTGGCTGTCTTTTCCACAGGGCAGCTGCAGACGGATTTCACTGCAGGCAAATATGGACTCTTCTGCCACAAGGATGGTTGTGATGACAGTTATTTTTGTGGAATTGTATGAAAGAAAACAGATTTTTTTTTTTTCCTCTTCCAGTGACTTGTGTAGATGTTTATTGAAAACTACTGTGAATATGCTGGTATGGAATGGGAATGTGTGAGGGACTGGATTCCCCATGCTAGCAGTGTACTCGGCTTTTTCTGTGGGTGTGTGAGTGAGTGAGGTTTTTTGGGTTTCTTTTTCTCCTCATATTTTATTTTTTTTCTTTGAAATTGCAGTTGATTTTAGCTGTAGGTTTTTCTAACTGGTGTGCAGTGTGCATTAACCCTCTTGTGACTGCCAGCTCAGGCAGTGCTGGCTCCTTTGTGTGCCACAGTGATGGAGAGACAACCTGTGCAGGTCAGTGGGAAGCCCTACAAAGGCAGAATACGTGTCTGCATGCCGTTAAGGACCTCAAAAAGTGCCTCTGTGCCTGAAACTTGTCACCCCTTCTCCCACATCCCTATTGCTTGGTCCAGTACATTATAAAAATATTTTTCCAAAACTCTTTCTTTTATAATTCAAAGTTAATTCTTTCCCCCCCCAAATTTTCTTTGTTTAAGCCTCTATTTGTAGTTTAAATGTGTGAAGAGACTCAGCTGATTATGAACCATGTTCACTGACTGGATTCTGGAGAAATCTCTTCCAGTTTGGGGCAAATTTTGAGCAAGGAACCACGTCTCAGTCAGAGTTGATCCATCTTTGTTTGGGTAGCTGCTCAGCAGGCCTGTCAGGGGATGGGGTGCTTGTGGTGGCCTCTTTGCATTTAGGCAGAGTTCATAATAATAGTATTAAACAAAAGGGAAAAGGTGATGTTCCTCATCTTACCTCTGCTGCAGGTGAGAGGAGAGTCTGTCTGCCTTTTGTCCTCAGACCTTTGGAGGTGGAAGTGCATGTGAGTTCATTCCTCCTTCACCTCTTTTTGCATAAAGAGGAGTTTTTGTGCAGCTCTTCTCTAGGAGTGTCCTGGCAGATGTTTTGAGCAGATTTCATTTCAGTTCATGTCTAATGTTTACTGGAAGCTCAGGTGGATGCTCAACCCGTGTCTTCATATACATAAGGGACTTGGACGTTCATCTCAAATCCAAAAAAAAAGAGAAATGTAGCTGAAACCAGAATAAAGATCAGGAAGCTTATACGAAGCTACTGAGGCTGTATGGATTCTGGTATTCATCCACACTCCTTGTCAATAGGCAGCAACCCTCACTTTGCTGTTTGCTAAAGGTACCCCTTCCTGAGAGAAATACAAGGGTTGTGTGTTGGCACACGTGAATGCTGCCATGTGAGAAACTTGAGACAGACTTTAATCCTTTAAACGTCCCAAAGTGGAAATTACTCTTATGTTAAAATGCCGTGTGATTAATGACCAAGAATTTCCAAAACTCAAGTTTTACATCTTATCGGAACTGCTCGTGCTTCGTCAGCTAATTTAAGATGCCATGAAAATTGCTACACAAAAGCATGTTTGGTTCTAAAAAGGCCATTCCAGGTGCTGCCATGAAGTCTATTTTGGCACTAGGAAGCTGTACTATGTGCTTTTAGTTTTCCCACAGCTTATAGATAATTATAGTGCTTTTTGCCAGAAATAATTTTTAGTTACATCCAAGTTACATGTTATATGTAATTGAAAAAAATTCTTAAGTGCTGAAGCTGTTGTATATAGGTTTGGATTGATTGAGGCATTTACGTTTTGTCATCTGGCATCATCATATCAGTGACTGTGTTCATGCACCAATTTTGTTTTGCTTTTTTGCTTTTAGTCATCTAAAAATGTAGCTCTTGCCCAGACTTTTGAGGCTCTGGTTGCTTTCTAAACATTGGGTGGGACAGACTAGAAGACCAAAATAAACCAGAAGAAAATGAATAAAATTCAAAGTAGTTAGAGTTACTAAAGTTGGCATTTTTATGAAACTGGATTTGTGGCTGTTTATGTTCTCTTTTTGCAACAGCAGAAACACTCAGTGAAACTGCAGCAGAAGACTTTTGTATGAATATGTGTGCAATGATAGCAGTGCTTTTCTATCAGTAAACAGATTTAAGTGCAGGGCTCTGTCTAGGCAGCGTTAACCTCCTCCTTCCTCATGGAGATGCAGAAAGATTATTCTCCTTTGAACCAGAGGTTTGGGAAAGGAAAACAACCTATCCAAACCCACGAAATGAGTCTCTGCTGGGGCAAGTCGCTGAACCTCGCTGGGTCTCTGTCCGGAGTTGTAACGGGGAGCTTTTGGTGCGAAACATTTGTTGTTAGTAAATACAGTGTTGCTAGGTGGAGAGAGATGTGTCCTTGGAGTCCAAAGGGTGAGCGTGGCTCCTGATGCTCCCGTTGAGGTGGTTTAAGTTTTATGGAATTGCCCTTGAAGCTGTTAAATGGAATGAAACGTGCCTCGTAGGTGTTGGTGGTTATGCAGCAGAAACCTGAGACTGGAGCAGGGCGGGGGGACCCAGATCTCATTAAACTGGTTAGATTACATACTTTGGTGATGTTCCTAGTGTTTCAGCAATGGTTGTTCACGGAGGTTTTCGATAAGGAAAAAATGCTTGAGAACTTCCTCAACTGTAATGAACAAAACCTTGTCTTGATCACGTGTGAAGTGTCGGTGTCAGGTTTAGCAATATGTACTTAAATCAAAACTCAGATTATGTGTTAAATTTGGGACTGACAACTCGTTAAAGGAAATTCAAAGTTAGAGTCGTTTAAAAATGACATAGTTAACCTTGGTGATTGATGGTTCAGTTTGATTCCACGATGGTAAGGACAATTGATACAACTGGCAGTGCTGCCCTATTTTAACTCAGTTGCAGATATAGTGTTAAACTTTATTTACTTGAAACATGACAAATATCTTTCCATAAAACTCCTTTAGGGCATCCGGTGTGGATTTCATTGCAGGCATAGCTACATGTTATATTTGCTCTTAGCGTGAAGTTCCCACTGTCCTCAGTACTTCTGCTCTGTCCTGTTACCATAGGAGTCTGCTGCTTCATAGTTGGGCTGATATGGCTCTTTCTGGGGCCATAGTATGTTGACAGCTAACCCCTGATTTCATCTGATTAAAAAAAAAAAAAAGGAGGGGGGGGGAAAGGCCACAGCCTAGAAATACACCTGGAGGGTGTGACTGATTGAAGCCTTAAGTGTGTAACCTGTTGCTGCATTCTGTTTTTCCCGATGTGTGGAGACCTATGGATTAAAAAAATTAGAAATCTTTCTGCTTTCCTTTCCTGGCTTTACAGATAATCTCAAGTTTTGCCAAAACCGATGATTGTAATGCGTGGTTTTAGATGCGTGTGTTTTGAGCTAAGATTATCTTACTTTGTATAAATGATTTTAAAAAACTCTAATGTCAGAGGGTAGCTGTGATGTAACCATGCTTCCCTACCAGGAGTGTGGGTGAGAGCAGCCCATGCAAATTGGTTACAGATGCAGATGATCCGAGTTCCCATTTGGTTTTGTCCATGGACCTCATCGTGGTTTTGCACAGGTTATTTGCATTTTGTGATGAATACTCAAAGGTACAGGAGTATCTCGGCATAGGCTTGCCTTCAGACTGCTTGATTAGTGTGCCTGTCACACGGTTTGATTTTTTTTTTTTTGTGCTCAAATTCCCTGGCATTACTGTATTCCACAGAGTAAATAATTATGAAACTGTGAATAATACGTAATTTTACTCTCCGCTGTAAAAAATCTGTAAGTATGTAAATCTCTAACTGTGTAAAAGAAATGCTCCTGCACTGAAAGACATTTTGTTTCCTCCTCCAGTTTACAATAAGCCCTTCCTTTAGCCCTGTAATCTGCACCAAAAGTGTGGCTCTTAAAAATTAACTGAAAAGCGTGTTAATTTGCGCTATATTCCTATTCTGGAATAGGATCGCTTTCATAATAATGCAGTGGAATTTTTTTCTAGGTTAATTCCCCACCATGTGTCAACATAGGCCATTAACCGTATGTGTGATTGCTTAATGGCTGGCATGCAGTGACTCAAATACCAGTTCAAAATAGGGCTTTGCATACAAGTATTGTTCCCTCTAAGATCTTGATGATGGCTTGATTGGCACATGAATAGGGTACATTACAGCTAGTTACTGTGTCTGAAAGAAAGCTAAGACATCATGTTGGAAGGAAAAAAAAAAAAAACACCAAAACAACAGGTTGATGTGGCATGGGAAAGAGAAGGCAGGAGAAATAACTTGGAGATACGGTGGGAGAAAGAGGGGGATGTTACTTCTGTTGCAGGAACAGACCTGTCTGAAATTTTGCAGCTTTTCTGTTGTTGTCAGTAAAAATGTTGTAGGTCCTGCTTCAGCAACGTGCTAAAAGCTTTACTGGAATAGGCAGGATTTTTTTTCTTAATTTATACTGAAAAAGGGCTCCATGCACTGCTGTTTCCTAAAACCTCTCATGATCAATATCCCCTTTAACAGCCGGGGGTGGTGGGTAATCTGAAGTTTGATTGTTTCCATGAAAAAGCAGGTTAAGAGCCTCATCCCCACTGATGGGGCACTGCCACACGCTTTCCAGTTAGTTAGAGCCACAGAAAAGTGGATGAAAACGTTGCATTATAAGCCGCTTGCATAGCAGTTAGAGCTTAATTTCTTTCCGCCGCTACCAAATGGGAGAGAACCTCCACATCCAGCAAACGACGAATTGTCAGAACCATCTCCTGTCCTGTTTTCCTGCTAAAAAGAAAAAGCCGGGAGGGGGTCAGGGGCGGGGAGAAGGGGAAGAAAGGTAATTAATTTGTTTTGGAGATGACACGGTGGGCAGTAGCTAGGAGCAGAACATGGGAGCAGCGCTGGGCAGCTGGAGGGTCTCCAGGCTCTCTGGGTGATTTTGGGCAGCTCGCTTCACCCCCGCCTGCCTGTTTCCCCTCCCGCGCTGGTTGTTTCGTCCACTGAAGCAGCAAGCTCTTGTGGGTGAGGAGTGTCTCCAGCTGGGTATTTGTACAGCGCCGGTCCCGTTGACATGTTGAACAGGGCCCTTGGCTTCTCGTGGCAATCCAAACAGCAGATGATAAGGCGCTGTGCCCATTAGCGAGATAGCGCGGGCACTCAGGAAATGGCAAGTGGGTTTGCTGGGTGGGAATGCAACCTGTGTCTTTCTTAGCCAGCCACAGCAGGTACTGACTGAGGCTTGAAGGATTTGGGTATTTCCTTTCGTGTGAGAGTGTTTCCTGGAAGAATTGAAAAATGAAACGTGCTCATAAATGAAAAATGGCACGTCTGAGAGGGTTTTAGTGACTGCAGAATGGGCTATGAGTACAGAACCGGTTTCTGTGCTTTTTTTAAGTTTTGGAGGTCTCTGTGATCATGTCAGAGGCAGTAGGGACATGCTTAAGGTGGTTGGGGAGAGATGGAATCACAAGGAGAAAAGTCTACATTAATGCAAAAATTGGGTTTAAATCTTTCATTTTATCATTAACAGATTTGCCCATGTTAAAAGGAACAGTAGATGAATATCAGGAGGAGAAAATTGTGCTGGGATGTTGTAGTAAGGATTGGAAATAAGGGATAGTTAATACTGCAGAGTTTTGGCTGTTGGCCTACTCAGTGGGCCCTTTCCACTGGGAGATGGGCACTGGCAGTTGTGGAGACCTTGTCAGAAAGTGAGAGAATGTAAATTTTAAATACAATACCAGTCTAACACTGGGACATTGGGGTCCTATTACCATATAAATGTTAGTATAGGTTTTATACTATTACACTATTACCTTGCAGTAATAGATGTAGGTAGTATATGAAAGGTAAGAAATTAATTTCCCAGCATGTTATTTCAACTTTATTTTGAAGGCAAACATCACTGTGAACTCAAACACTTTCCGAGTGTAGGCTCCTCTGTAAACATCATCTTTGTCTGGTACTTCTTTGATTCCTGTTCATGATTTCTTGCTGTTGGGGTTGGCATGTTTGCATGTAATGCATATCCTTGGATTTTAGCTGCATCACTGGATTCACAGTGCAGACAGTCACTGTTCAAAATAGTAGTTGTGAGATGGTGCTTCCAGAAGAGAATTGTTTGCTTCTCGTCATCAGGATAAAAAAAGCAAAACACTACCACCAAATTTCTTTCTTTTTAATTGAATGAATTGAATTAGAATTTTCTTGCTGATCCTCTAGGCTTTCTGTGCTTTCATTACATACTGAATACAATTAAGACATGGGCACTATTAATGCAAACTCATTTAGTCTGTCCCTTCAGTGGGACATCTTCATCCTGAAGGAACTGGCTAAATGGGAAAGTGGATCTAAACCAGGGATGTAATTCAGCTCCTGCTCTCCCCTGGGACTGGCTGCTGAAGGGTGTGATTTGGATGAAAATTATGTTGGTTTTCATCAAGTGAACATGTTCCTACAAGGAGTTCGGCACTGAATGTGTTTCTTGAGGACTGTAGCACCGCAGTACAACTTAAATTACTTTAACTTCGAGTTTCCCTGATTTTGTGTCTTCCCCTTGCCCACTTTTGGCTCCAGCTTCTCTGCCTCTCCCTGCTGCCACAACACCAGGAAGTTCTCTTGGTTAACACAGATGGGACCTGGACCAAGTTTAAGGCACTGACCATCACCATTCAGCTGCATATGCTTCTGTCCCTTTTTTGTTTTTTTTTTTTTTGATCATTGGCAAAGAACCATTGGTCTCGTATTCTAAGAAGAATATATGTTGCTTTGTCTTTTTTGTCTTCACCAATGTTAACTTAATTAGGTTAATCCACGTATCAGTGGTCCAAATGGTAACGAGTGGTGGGTTGTTGCTGACTATTTTCCACCAATGTCATGTTGACATTCATTTGCAGTATCCTGGCTTATTTAATCTAGTTGCTAAAAATATTAACAGCCTCAGCTTTTCCTAGTACTGCTGAAGCTGGATCATAGTTACTACCTGGGGAATTTTGTATAAGATTAAGACCTATTACCTAATGGTTTTGTACAAGTAGGTAGGAGGGCTTTATTCAAATATAGATAGCTCTGCCTAAGTAATTTTCTAAGTGTTATAATTAAATAACTCAGTGGCAGAGGGCCCAGACCTTGGAAAAGACTGAATGGAGCCTACAGTATTACATGCTATTATCTATCAGCAAACAGGTTAAGCTTGCTCAGAGGCAGTATTTTATAGGATTTTAAAGGTGCCTTGTTGAAACATGATCTTCTTTACTTCAACCAACACTCCTCTCTCTTTTTTCTCTCCCTCCTTCCCTCTCTCCCATCCTTTCTAAACTTCACAGAGTCAAAAAGCCAAAAAGTAGATAGCTAATAAAGAGGTGCAGGGAAGCCCAGGGGTGTGTGTCAATTTTATTTTTTAAACAGCAGATCTCAGTTTGGTTTTGCTGAGATAAAATTTTACTTTGCTGTAGCTGGGTATTTCATGGTTTTTTCGGCCTAAGATCTGTCTTACAAAGGGGGGTGTTTTAGGTCGTTAGCATTCCTTGGGATGCCGTGTGTGAGTGTGGTGGGAAGGTGCCTGTGCCCCCAGCTCAGTGCAGATCCGAGGGTTGAGAGAGGAGCCTGTGAGCCAGGATGGAAAGTGTAGCACCGGCATCTCCTGTGAGTTTTAGGAGACGCTGGGTAGTGAGGAAGGTTTCTTTGCCTAAAATATGCACACCTTTGGCTGGAGAGATGCAGTGATGCATGGAAGGTATTGTCAGAAAAGACAAGACTGTTGCAACTAGATGTCCCTCGGTTCAGAGAGACTGGCGTTGTTTTCCTTTTCAATGCCCATCAGTTATTGTGGGTCATTTGCTTTCATTCTCTGCTTACATCTTGGGCTAATTTATCTATCATTTTGTTGTCCTTTCTGTCCTACAGGAAGCCTATACTTCCCATTTTGTGGTCCCTCTTTGTTGTTGCAGCTTTTCTTCTCATGCAAGAATTATTGTTCCCCTCCTCCCTTTCCATCACCTCTTGCCCATCACTTTCTAGCCAGAATCACCCTCTGGCCATCGGTAACAAAGATGTTTAAGGTAAATGTAACAAGGATCAGGCTACTTTATGGTAGAGGCAGTACTTCAAAATGAGAGAGAAGGCTACCTGTGCCTGCAGGAGACACTGTGACATGCTGTGCATTGCATCTAATTCTCTTTTGTGTGAGGCCACTGATGAAAGCTGTGACTGAAGCCACTTTCAAAAGATAAGAGTTTCTAT
Source organism: Pseudopipra pipra (assembly GCF_036250125.1). Classification (NCBI taxonomy): domain Eukaryota; kingdom Metazoa; phylum Chordata; class Aves; order Passeriformes; family Pipridae; genus Pseudopipra; species Pseudopipra pipra. The sequence continues at coordinate 1,581,806 of NC_087554.1, read as the reverse complement.
TTTTAAAATGTGAGAGAATTAGTAAGTTGCTATTCAAGAGACAAAGTATTTCTGCTCATCGTGAAGCCTGAGGAAGTTTGACTTTGGTTAAGTGGTAAAATAAAGAATCCTTAAAAAAAAATAATCCAACCAATCAAAACTTCACATCAGGAACTGGAATTTTTGCATAGAAGGAGTATAATTAAAAGTTTAGGTGCATTATATTTCCTAGTTTATGTTTCTGAAATCTCCACTGCTGGTTGATTTAAAAGTGATTAAATCTCTGGCTTCATGCAAGACAAGATATGGTGCTCTGTGTTTTTTACTGTGTCCAGCAAAGATGCTTTCCTGTTCCAAGGAAAATGGACACAACGGCTTTAAGTTGGGGAAAAAAACCATCTTTTCATTTTCCTAAGGAAACATAAATCTCATTTGATGCCTATTTTCAACAGAGGGAGGTTTTTGTAGCTTTTACTGTCCTCATCAGGTAGTGTAAGTATTTTTAAAGACTTTAAAGTGTTTCTGTGTTAGGTGAAAGCAGGGAACTTTGCTAAACTAAGCTAGAAAGGAAGATTCGAGTAGTTGTCAGAATAACCTGAAGGGATATCCTTGAGCAGGCTGGAGACAGCAAATGACTGCTGGAGAACCATGGCTTGATTCTTAACTTTTTGCCTTTAAAATTTAGTATCTGCAGTACCTGGGATGGTGAAATAACATTTACAGTAGGTTTCTTCAACCTACTAGTTTTAGTTGGTTTTATTCTTTTCTGTGGTACCTTCCTGGAAGAAGGACAAAGCTTCTGACAGAGTGTGAGGAGCTTTACTTATCATTCAAAACTGCAGCCAGGGCAGCAGTAGTGTTGCAGGAGGGAGTGCAGTCGTGTTTGTTTTCTGGTGTTACCTCTGTTCTGCCTGAAATGGCGAAACTAATTGTAACTATAAGGCTGTGATTCATGTTATCCCCGAGATGCAGCCTCTTCTTGCTAAAGAGGTTACCACCTTCAGCAGTTCATCCTTTTAGTTTCAATGCTTCTTGCCCCATCATGTTTCCAGGGATGGGGCATCTGCCACCTCTGCCTTGGTTAAGGTAGGTTAGTGAGTGAAGAGCTAGCCTGGCTGCTTAGTACAGATAAACCCAGTTAATGGCTGCCTACTGAAAGGTGCAGGTCTACCACAGCTTCTCCTTCATTTGCCTGATGAACCTACAGTGTAAAACCGTGGCATTACTGTCATCTCTTCTCTCTTACAGTTGTTGTGTCTGTTTTGTGCTTTCTGGGGAAAACCTCCCAGATATGAGTGTGGGTCTGAATTTAAATTCGAGTCAGAGCTGTAGTTTACTGGGCTGACGGCAAACTGGGGAGTTGTTGGAAGAACAAGAAACTTAATATAAGCCTCTGAGATAGCTGAGTCTGAACATCAGTGTACCACTAAAGTTTAGGGCAGATGTAGGGAGGTTTTGGTGTTTTGTTTGTTGGGAGTTTTGTGTGCGTCTGTGTGTGGTGGCACTCGAAAGGTTTGGAGGTGTTGTGTTGTTTTTAGGGGGCTTACATCTGCATGTAATAACCCAGTCCATAGTGGGTCCTTTAGCTTGGTCCTGCTGAAACAGGGCCTTAGGCAGCTGCTGACACGATCCTTCTGTTGTGTGATAGCATCGTTCCCACGGAATCATTCGCAACTACTAGAGGCTGGGAAAGTACTGCTAGTGTTGATTTCGTTCATTCTTAGAACTTTATTTTATGTATTAGGGCCTTAAATAAGCTCTGGGCTCTTAGACCTGAGGTCTTTTTAGTAGAAGTGGAGGTACAGGTGGAGTAGGACAGCTTCTCGGAGGAGATGTCTTTGATGTATCTAAGGCACATACTAATATTTGTCTTCATTAAATGGACAGCCTTCTTGATACTGCATAGACTGATTTTTTTTTTAATTTTAGGATTAGTAAAATGACTATTTCCTAAAGTACAAGTAGCAAGGGCTATTTTTGTTTTGGACTGTGGTTTCGGGGGATTATTCGTCATTATTTTGTCATAATATATGGTGCTAGTCCATTTTTGTTGCAATTCTTCTATTAAGCATGTGTTATTAAAAGTATCTTCCCAAATTAACTAGGTAAGCTTCTTAGAGAGTAGTTATTAAGCCATCTAATTTTAGTGACCTGGGTGTTCCTAATGGTTGTAAATTCTTGTGTTGAAGCTGTCACATGAAAGGCGGGGCTATGCCCGACCCTTAGAGTGGGGAGATTTGCTCAACCCACAGAGATTTATTTGTCTGTTAGTGCCTCAGGGAAAACAAAACCATGTCTGTCTGACCCAGTCTGTCAGGTGTCCCACACGGGAACCCTTCTCCAAACAGATTCACAAGGTCAGAGTGATTTGATTGCCCTTTTTCGGGGACTGCTGGGTAACAGCCTAAGGGAGAACCCCTCAGCAGGCCTTCCCATGTTGTTATTCAGCACCTTATAAGGGACTCACCCCAACAGTTTACAGAATAACATACTTTATTAATACAAACTGTGACAAGTTAATGAGGTTCCTGGTCATCGGTGACCGGGTCTAGCTGCAAGAACACACTTCAAGCAATCTAATAATACTACAAAGCAAGGCACAAGCACAAACTCTGATACAAAACAATCTACTAATATATTATAGACCAAAACATGAGATCTAGTCCTTAAAGCAGTAATTAGCACATACAGCATAAGTTTCTCCCCCAATAGGTGTCCCTGAAGTGGGGGGGAAAGACATGTTCAGCCCATCAGCTGATCCAGCACTTTTGGTGGAAACTTTCCTCTGCTATTTCCCCATTTCCTTCCTTCCTTTTATACTATTTCTTTAGGTTTAGGTGGAGTTCGAGTGAATGGAGTCATAAGTGCTTAACTGGGTAGTTGTCCTTGGCATCAATCTTTCTTGGTGGACAGATATGGCACGGTCAGAGTGTCACCATGTTCCCCTTCCTGCAGGATGTTTGTGGAGGGAGGTCACAGTGCCTTCACATCGCTCCCCTTTCTGGTGCATCCTCCATAACAGGTGTTTATCAGAGTTTGGGGAACCTTTGTGGGGCATCGTGACCACGTTTCATCCGAGAAGCAGCAGCTGGGTCTCCTGTAATTCTTATTTTCCTTTAACTTTTAACCCTATCCATTACTCCACAGAAGCTCATGAACTATTTAATATTTTATTACCAACATATAATGCCTAAGAACTCATTCTCTGAGGATATTCTGTAGAGTGAAATGAAAAGAAAAAATATTTCACACCTATATCTAGATATCTCTGTGTGTGTATGTGTATATATATATATCTGCATCTATCTCAGCAAAGCTGCTTTTACAGAATGTTTTGAATTAAGCAAAAATTGCTTTAAAACTCACGTGGCGATTGTTAAGAAACTTTGAAAGTTGGTGTTTTGATGTTCCCCAAAGCTTGTGAGTCAGTGCTATGAAGATTGGCTTATTTACTGACTAAGAGTTATTAGCATGTGTATTGAAGACCAATACAGAAACTTTGTAATAGTTCCAACTTTTTGTAATAATTCCAGCTTTTTAGCGAGGCATCGTGATAAGCAATCTCTAAAGATTCACATGATAAATACAATCTCAATTCATATTTGTGTCTGTTTTTGTTGTAAATTCAGCTTCACTGAAAATAAATTTCAGTAGAATTTGAGGATATTGATGATGTTTCTCAGAGCCTCATTTTAAAGGTGATCTGTTTCATGTTTACATCCAAAGAATCTACTTCCCACATTAAAATTGTAGAGCTAACTCTTGGAGCTACAGGCAAAAAAACATTCTTTGCTAATTTCAGATCCCAGAGAAAGCCAAAATTGCGTAGAATTTGGATGTCAGCCATGCTGTATGACTGCGTGGTTTCCATTGACTTTGTTTCGGATTGCATATGACACTTCTGAAATTGGGCATTTATAGCTGGGGAAATTTCAAGACTGTTTCTTTCAGGTGGATGTGGTTTCTTTACCTCAGCTGTCCTAAAGAGCTGTTATGTAGTGCAAAAAACGTGGCTGCAACCAAAATCTTTGCCAAAGTGATGCATAGGCATTCATAAGGTGCTTTCTGGTGATAAGTACTGTTGACTTATTTTTACTACTACCATTTATTACTACGTGTATGTTAGTAGGGTTTTATGTCACCTGGACAGTCTTTTGAGAGAGTCGTGATTTTCTTGCACAGGTTACTATTTTTTAAGGATTAGGGTCTCCACTCCCTTCTTACCCTCCTACCTTTTCCGTAAATGCTTCCCAGTTGATACTGGAAGGAGATTTGCAGTCCTTTGAGAAGGAGAGGATGTGTGAAATGTGTGTTTTTATGACAATTTGAAAAATGTCTATGGGGGTAGAGAGAACAGAAGTTGTAGTCTCCCGTGGAGCAGACAGCTGACGATCCATGTATCTGATACTTTTATTTACTTTCCTGCACAAGAAGAAAAATGTCCCCCACAACAACTGCAGCATCGCATGGTAACCGGGCTGCTGCTGGGACACAAAGCAGCTCTTAAGGCATGTGGTCTGTAGAGTTCAGGGATAAATCACCTCCAGTTCAGCTCCTTCTGGACCTCAGTAAAGGAGCTTCTTGTGCCGTAGTGGATTTTCTTGGGCTTCTCTCACAGTTGGGTTTGTTTTGTCTGTGCTGAACCTTATTTTGATCTCATTGCTCTTGAGTTACTTTAGTGTACTGTTAACAGCTGCTGAGGAATAACTCTTGGTTTACATTGGGAAATGAGGAATGAAGTTTTGGACTACTATTTAATAAACATTTAGTTTAAAGAAACAGATGCTTCTAGATTTAATGTTAGAGTGCAGTGTTCACGTTGGTGGCGACCTGTGCCACACAGTTGGGCCAGCAGACCAGTTGCCAGTTACTTGTTAATGTCAAAATGAATTCACTGACATCAGTTGACATTGTCAACTGCTGTGGAGAAAAAATAATTTTTCCTCAGTAACTATGGATTTTTTTTATTTTTTTTAATTTTTTTTTACAAACTGAATTCTGTTGTCAGTGTAAATAATTTATTTTTTTTTTTTTAAAGAATTATTTTAGACATTATGGTCTGGTGACGGGAGAAATAATGTGAGTACTCTGCAAAACGTGATTCAAGTAGCTGCTGCAACATTTTTGGCAGGTTATATGGTACTGGACATGGCATTTGGTTCATCACAGCATGAAAGAAGGCACAAATGTCCTGAGACACTGTTTCCTCAGAAGCAGCACCAACCCCTCCACGTGCTCCTTGCTCCCCTTAGGGGCCTGGCTTAGAATCTCCTGAGTCCTCTCTGAGAGCCATGGAAGATATCCTGAATGTGATTGTTTTTGCTGCCCTTCCAGGACAGTAGGAAAAGTCTAAACCAGCCTTTCTCTGCCTCATCAGAAACAGTGGTAATTGCAGTTGAGGCAGATAGTGGTGGCTATGGATGGGCTAAGAATGTCTACCCCAGCAGCAGGCAGGGGTTGGTACTTTATTCCAAGGTCAAGCAGTTTAGGTGTCAACCAACATCTGTTGTCCTGCATGAAGTCACTCACCAGCCCTTCAAATCTTCGTGGAGGAGGTTCAGTGGTACTGGTTGGCTGTCAGTGAGATGAAAGGAGTGTTTTGACTGTTTGCTTTTTACCTGAATTATGTAGAGAGGTAGCACATAGCTGCTAGAGAAAATTGAGTGGAAGACAGCAAGCAGGGAGGCCTCTGGTAACAAGTCTTACTGAATTGCTCGTTATACTAAAAAAAATAAATAAAAAGTCAATAACAAAGTGGAAAGTAAGAACTTGGGTTATGTCACAAATTGTTAGGCAGTTATTAGCTTAATTATCAAACTGAATTGTTTTCGTGCTGCTTTTATTCACATTGAGTAATAACTAGCTTCAGGACTGGATTATCTGTGATGGTTGTGTAGGTGTGAACTGAGGTGATGGCACCAAGTTTGCCACTTACTGCTCCTTTGTGAAGAAAAAAGCTGAGCAGGTCTGCATACCTATCATGTAGGCACTTGCTGCTGGCCTGTCTCTGCTCACGGACTGAGAATGAAATCTGCTTAAAACTATTACCTCGAGGACTTTCGTAGGTTTTGTAGAAGGAAAACAAAAAGCAAAAAACAAGCAAACAAAAAACCACACACACGCACAAAAACTCAACCCCCTCCCGAAAAACACACACACACACCAACCCCCCCCCCCAAACCAAACAAAAAAACCTGTGGTAGGGCTAGGACATGTTTCTGCTATTCTTGTCAGTTGTTCCAGAAGCCATATTTGCCAGGAGCTATTTATTAAGTCCTAATGCATGTATTCTTTTTTCTTCTTTTTTTTTTTTTTTTTTTTTAAAGACACCGTGGGATGAAAATTTGCATGCTGGGTGGTCACATTTTTTTTTCCCCCTATGCTGTGGTTTTAGAGCAGTCTTAATTATCTGAATTAAAACTGTATGCACATCTAAGTTGGTAAAAATTAGTACTGGGGATAACAGTACTGTACAGCCTCTTCCATGCATGCCTTCCCTCTAGTTTTACAGTATTTATTTTTGTTTAGAGGTTTTGTAAAACTTGATTTAGTCAACTTCCCTTTTTGTAGGTCTTTGCTGCAACTGGATTCTCAAATTACAGTGATTTGAAAGTTTAGCATGCAAATTTCTGGAAAGAGATAATACTGTGTGATACTGGAATATTTTTTTCTGTTACTATACCATCTGATTAGGTTTTCTTCTTCTCATCCTTTTCCTAGAGTGTAAAAATTCCTTACAGGTTATTGATAAATCTGTATTTCCTCTTCTCTAGAGACATCAGCATGAATAACATCACAAGGCTTCCAGAAGATGCCTTCAAGAACTTTCCCTACTTGGAAGAGCTGTAAGTATTTCACACGTGTTAAAGTTTTGCTACAACATCATATGGCTGTGTAAAGTGGAAGGTGGGTGGAGAAACAGTGTTGAGGTGAGCTGTGAACAGAAAAAGCAATTATACTTTAAAAATATAATCCTGTATATGTTTGGAAACCGGAACAGTAAATGCTACTTACAAGGGACTTTTTACAGTAATTATTTTAATCATGGCTAGAGTGATGACATATAATAATTACAGTGTTATCCAAAGATAACACAAGAGGTGTGTAATTACCATTGTTTCTGAAGGAGCTACAGTATAGCTGTTGCATAAGTTCCATGAAATAGATGTTGCTTCACTTAGTGAGCAGCTGGCTTCCATTGTCCTTGTAGGCTGGAGATGCAGTGCTCACAAGCCCATCCTGACCTAGATCAGAAATTCAGCTTCTGTAGTACAGGGCTTCTTGCTCTTAGTTTCTCTGGCAGAAATGTTTTCTCCACTTCCCACCCCTCATTTGTCCCACTCTCTTTTTAGATTCGTTTTGTTTTACTTAGTTGATACTTAGACTTCTGAATCTTTGAGCTGCACCAAGGCTCATGTTCCCAGTACTTTGCTGAACTGAAATCTTACTGAGATGCCTTTGCAAAGTTGAAGCAGCCTAGCCCTGAATTAGGTTGGGTTTCAGAGTCAATAAACAGGGAGGCAGCTTTGACGTTCAATTACTGCTTTAGTAAGTCCTATTATATGGCATGGGACTTCTGTGTGCCCTAGTTTCCTTATCTGTGAAGAGAGGGTAAGGCTAATGGTTCAACCTTTGCTAAAGAGCTTTAAGAACTTCCAGTACTAGGCAATAGATAAGACAAAACTACTGCAATTTGCATTGCTTCTCTTGCATTCTCAGTGATAAAGTAGCATTTCTTATATCAAAGTGCATTTAAAATGCAAAAGTAAGGCTGTCTCTTTGTGACTTTGGCAAGACTAGGACTATGAATGCTGTGTTGAGAGGTTTTTTAAATGAAGGCACCTTAGGGAAAGAACAGCTCATGTCGCCGAAGAGACAAACCCTTATGAGGTAGGGAATTGGTGTCCTGACATTACCAATGAGGGAGCAAGTAAAGAATGAAAACCATTTGTAGAGGGCAAAAGGATAAATTAACCCTATAGCAAAACTGCAGATAAAACCCTGAACCCTTTGACTCTGGTAATCTACCACTGCACCTCACTGGAACAAAGATATTGAGCAATTGATAGGGGATGGATTGCCTGCTGCTGAAGAATGACTTGGGTTCCTGAAAGCTTCTCTAGTTTTATTTTTTGCACCTCAGCCTCACTGGTTGCTCTAATAAGATGTTCTACCTCTCCTTACAATTTTGATCTCTCTTATATCCTGGTAATGTAGCAGCTACCATTACTAAAGCACTTAAATACCTCCATTTTCTCTGGTTCTTAAGTAGTTTTGACTCAGGTCAGTACAATTCTGAAGCACAGTTGAGCTTATTTATGTCAGATGAATTGTGTGCGATATCTTATTTCATGCTTAACAGGTTCTGCTTTACTCCCTCTGATTTTAGGTATTGCTTAAATTTGCAGTATAGCTGAGAATGCTTCATGAAGAAAAATAGATTTTCAGATGGTGCATTTGTGGAATTGACAGGATTTAAGAAAAGCTCTATGGCATGAGTAGTAAATTGGAAAAAAATAAGCCTAGGAAGACTTGGTTGGCTTCAGAATATATACTAGCCAACATTCCCTATGTGCTTCATGATGTGCTGCTGTGTGTCTGTGTGTTTTGTTGAATTAGATTTGTAGTCCCCTTTTTTTTTTTTTTAAATTCTTCACAGTCATATTTCACGCCAAAATTTGAAAAAAACGCAAACAATTCTCTTTTCCCAACTTATATGACTATGGGAGACTTATTTTTTTTTTCCCAAAAAGTAATTAAGCAATAAAACCTAACTGGTGGGTGTGCACGTTGTGTAACTTCCATAAACCCTGGGGTGTGTCAGGAGGTAAAGAGAAAAGGCAGAGCCTTCAGCCATCATCTGTTGTGCTTATTGCCTAAGAGCCATTTGCTACATGTACCTCTAAATCCAGCTTTTTAGTTTGAAAAAAAATAGGCTAGCATTAAGCTCAGAATTGTGTGTGAACACCCAGAAGCTGTAAATCATTCTTACCATGCTTACTTGATGTGTTAAAGCAACTTCTGGGGGGAAAAGAAACTCCAACCAAAACAATAAAACCCCCCAACAAGTCAAGTCCAGGTTCTCTTTGTTTCAGCTCATGTTCATCTTAATTGGAAACATAATGAAGTAGATTCAAAGAAAAGCATTTCTTTAATAGAAATGACCAGCACCAGCTATGGCATGTTTTTGCTTCATTCTGTCCATTCCTTTTTCTCTGTGGAACAGGGTACAAAAATCCTTTCAGCCTTTATTTTTGGTGGCTGTGAACAGAAACAACTATTGTAACTTCCCACTGTACAACCACAATATTTCTTCTCTACTCTGTGATTTTCAAACTTTCTTCCTGGATTTTATTTATAGTTGAACAGATCCAAATTCTGACTGCCAGGCATTAACAAAGTTGCTTTTTCAGCACACAAAGCTGGATGCGAGTCTCCACACCAAAGAAAAATAACTTAAAGAAAAAAGTTACAGTGGTGTTGAAATCTGTGGTAGGAGTGACTTTTCCATCAAGTTCTCCCAAGAATTATATGTCTAAAGCAAATGAAAATCCCATAAACTAATGGGAATGCAATAAGTACCCACACCAGCATGGACTCTAGTAGGTCTCCATCGAGGAGGCAGCCCCAGACACCCTTATCTTCATACTGTGCTTTAGCCCTGCCATTGTCAAATGCTCTGGCCAATTAGCCCCTGGCAGAGTTAGTTAATTAATATTGCAAAATAGTATCACAGAATTTAATTGAATGTATATGCCAGGCAATTAGATGTATTATGTAGGCAACTGAATTGCACATATGGAGCAGCTGAGATTAAAAATGCAGCAGGAGCCGCTTAAAATGAGGGTTGTCATTTCCTCAATGCAATGAATTATTTGGTAGTCTGGAGAGACTCCAGGGGATCATTTTCTGAATCCTAAAAAGAACACTGGTGAAAGAAGCAAAGTACCAGCCTTGGGAAAGGCTGGCTGCTGGATTCAGAGGTGCCTCCTGCGTCACCAAGGGGGGAGCGAGTCGGGCGCTTCGATGTGTCAGTCCCGGTCTGTTTTTAGATGTGCTGAGTTATCCGAGACACCCTCCCTGGAGTGACAGGGCTGACACAGACAGGGAACCCAGGGCTGCTGTGAATGGCACTTGGGGCCAGGTGGAGGAAGACATCTGAAATGGCACCAAAGGGCTGTGTTCAGGAGACTGACTCCCCAGAAAAGTATCCAATTGGCGTGTATAACCTTGAGGTTTTGTGCCTCTGAGATAGTACCCTATCTGAGTATTACCTGCAGGTACACACAAGGGGGTTCCAGCTTGTCCATGGGTGGAATCCACCCACTGGGTTGTGTGCTCCCTGTACCCCCATTCACAGCCTCATCATGCATGTCGCTGCATAGCACACTTATCATATGTCTGTAGGATTCTAGCACTATTTATAAATGTTATAAAAATTCTCCATGTCTGTGTAACTGATACCCATCTGGAAGTAATTTGCAAATTATTGAAATGGCAACGGTCAGAGTCAGTGAGGAACAGACCACCAAGGGTTTTGCCTCAGCAGTTACTGACGTGTATTCTCCAGAAAATGCTAACGTAAATATGCTGCAGCCCTGAACATGATATGGAAGCTAAAAATCCTTGAAGAACTTGGCCATGATTTTCTAACCACACCTTTAAGTATTTATAGAAAACCAGAAGAGGAAAATACAGCTAAATAATGCAGTGTTTTTAGAAAGCAGAAACCATTTTCCAGGCTGTGTTATGTTTTGATGGCCTTTTAAAAGGTGTTAGTCCCTTCTAGTTATCTGAAGTAGTCTGAAGGATTTTAACTATATGATTGCCATTCACTGTAATTGTGAATGATCTGCTAGATCATTCACTTGAATAAAGCAAAAGTATCCTTGACTTAATCACCTTTTAACCTTGTTTCGATTTCCACTCTTAACCCTTTAAAATGTTGTTGTCTCATTTGCCCTGCACTCATGGGCAAGGTTTAGATGATAAGGTCTTGGCTGTCTGGCTGCTGGTCCACATGAGAGGTAGAGCAAACTGTCCTGTGTCTGTAGGTTGCCTCTTACAGAAGGATGTGTTGTCCTAAGGGGAGCACTGGTCACTTCCCTACCAGTCAGCCTCAGGGCAGGACTGTGACCTTCTCCAGCAAGGGTCAGGGAGGATACTCTCTGACTGCTGTGATTTTGAAGACCATATCATGCCCAGTAATACTGCAAGGAAAATAATCCCTCCTGAAAGCACCAGTGCCTCAGTTAACTTCCAGATGTGTACTGATACCAAGATCTGTTGTCGAGGGCTGTTGTGTTTCTGTTGTGTTTGCTCATACATGATGTGAAACAGTCTCTCTTCTGTGTCACTACCCTCAGACATTGGGGGTTTTTTTTATCAGGTGGGGGCAAAACTTTGTTATGTTTTTTATTTAATGGCTGATTGAAAATGGTTCAGGAAATAAAGTGATAAAAGGAAGACTTAGATCAATGAAAGTTTTCTCTTTTCTGAAACACTAATGCTGATCTGCTTTCTGAGAGGTGAATAAACAGAGAGCAAGAGACCGCACACATTCAAACTGTAATTTTTGCAAGAAAAGAAAGAGTACTGCAACCGAGTATTTGCTCGACTATTTAATGATATCCATGCTGATTACAGCAGTTAAGAGGTCTTGCTTAAATATCTCCTTACCTCCCCTCTCCCAGCCAGTGTCTCTGATCTTGGCTTTTAATTGACAAAGTATATTTTAGGAACATAAGGATTAATTAAAATGCATACTGGCAGTGAAAATGAGGTGGGTTTTTGCCATAAGGTTGTAATCAGGAAGTATCTGCAAGGGAAATGTCTAGTTATTTTCCCTCTTGACTGCAGCTGAAGATGACCACCTGGCTGAAATGGCACAGCTGCTTGCTTTTGTAGTATCTATTTCAGTGTGTAATTTACATGGTACCCTTCCTTCTAATTTCTGCATCAGCACCAAGTTGCATTATCCTTGGGGAGGGAGGGGGATTATCATGTCTCCTTTATTACTTGGGTTTTATGAATAAGACAGGTCTTGGAGTTATGCCAAGGCTGAGCTGTTAGTTCAGGATGCTGTGTCTTTCCTCACCTGGCTGTGGAACATTTGATGGAAGAACCATTTTTTTGTCCTTCAGTGCTAGGTCTTTTAAAGCCAGGTCTTTCAAGGTGGAGTGTTGATGAGATGGTGCAATTCCTTTCTCTTTCATAAACATGGGTAGTCCCAAGGTTTGCAGTGAGAAGCTGGAGATGAAGGACTTGTTTTGAGTAGAAAAGGTAAGGATGAATCTTCATGAGAAATCTGTCCTGATGCCTTGTGTTAGCTGACCTGTGGTAACTAAAACTGTGGTTAAACATTCTGTAAAGCAGGCTGGCATGATTGGAGACATTACCACCCCATCTCTGTCCACTCAGCCCCTCCAGCAGACTCTGAATGGCTGAGAGCTTTCTTCAGCTGCTTTGTTATGAAGGCAGCCAGTGTAGGTGCCTTCTGTTGGTCTTTCAAAAATAGCTGTCTGAAGTTCTGTTGGAAGCTGATGAGTGCCCTTCATCCATCTACCAGCTCTGAATATTTGAACAGCTGGAGGAGGTGATTTCCTCAGTTGCTCCAGCTTGAATTCCAAGAGATAAAGTTTTAATGAAAAAAATGCAAGGTGTAGGTTTCACGTGTGGTAGCAAGTTAAGAGCCTAAGCTTTAACTTGACCAGCCAGCACACATTAGAAATGCATGCTGCCTTGTGTGCACTGGAGCTTTAGAAAGTGCACTGGCATGTTGTAACTTGCACCTTCAAATTCTAGTCAAGACAAACCTTTAGGCAAAGACTCCCAAGTAGAATTAACCACAGTCAGCTAAGATATTTTTAAACATCACTTGTTTGGTCTGCACTAGATGCTAAATGATGTTTAAAAACATGTTGGCTAGCTCGTGTTTAATTAGTGTTTGCTTATCTCTGCGAGTCCTAAATCAGTTTGGTTCTGGATGAGTTTTAATCATGCTGATACGAGAATAATATTTCTGTAGTTTAGGAGTTTCTTGCTCTGTTTAACAGCTGCATGTTTTTTCCTGTTTGTGGGGACAGATGCTAGTAGACTGAGTAAATTCTATTGTTTTTAGAAGACGAGGAAGTTTCTTTCCAGTCTCCTTTTCTACATATTAATTTCCAGTCGGCATGGTTGTGTATAAGGATCCTAAGACTGGTTATTCTGCTGCAAGTACTTTTAGAGGACAATGAGACTTTATCTGTCCTTTTTTTGCATCTTGCTCAATTCGCCTGCGCGCACACACGCACACGGGAGCTGGGTTAGCTGAACGGCCTGGAGGCTGAACTTGAGGTGTTATTACACTTCAAGACCAGTCTTACGAGCCTGAATTTATTATGCTGCCAGGTTGGGGCTGTCTGAAGGTATAAACCAGATAAGAAACTTCTGGAGGCTGAGCAGTAGCCTGAGAAGCTCTCAGGCTGGGTCTCTCCAGGTAAAGTTCCCCAAACGGTGCTCATGGCATGCAGTCCTCCTCCTCCTTTAGGTTTCAGAAGTTGGGAGTGTGGGACAAAAGATGTATGTGTGTGAGCGAGCAGGTAGCCAGTTCCAGGGTTAGGTGTCAGGAAGAGTCATATGAGCTCAGCAAAAACCTTACACAGACAGAAAAGGAGGAAAACCAAATCCTCTATGTTGAAGGTAAATGCCTTATCCTCTAGAAAGTAATTGAATGCCTTCTGTCCTCATAGTATCATAGTATGACACTGTATGTTACCATAAAAAGACACAGTGATGTCATTCTTTTGCCTCCTTTCCTCTGTTTCTCTTGGGTATTTTTTTTTTGTATTTTTTTTTTGTTCGTACAGAGGTACTCTTGCCTAATTAATGGATTTTATCCTAGCATAGAAGTAGTAACCAGCACTCCTGTAAAGTTCTTTTCCTGCCCTTCCTATATAGAAGTGAAATTCTAGATGATTCTGTTAAAATATTTGCTCTTATTTCAGGTGGAAAAAAGTAAACAGTTGATTTAAATCTGAATCAAAGAATCGTACTGAAAATTACTCCCATTTCCTTAAGGTCATTCATTGTGAAGGTGTCTACAGAACCTGGGTCTTGCATTTACCCAGTATGTATCAGAAGGGGTTAGAAAACTAGTAACAGAAGTTTAATTGCCAAATGTATGTAGATTTAATCCACTTCCCCATTTTGCAGTGTCACTTGCTAGATGCATGGTCATTCAAAAGATCCCATGCCTGCATAGCCAATAAATGCCAGGACAAGAGACAAGGCTGTATGGACAGACCAAAGCAACTTTGAGGATTTATTATATCAACAGTAATTTTTTCATCCTTATGTCTGACCATCAACATATTTCATGATGGTGGAAACCTGAGCATCCAAACAGCACTATATGCTAAAAGCACAAATCTGAAGTTGGTTCAGTTGTTGCATCCCAGTTGATCAAAACCAGGCTTGGGTGCTTTTATCTCTGTGTCTCTGCTGTACAGACTGGGTGAGTGAAATGCATTTCCACCTGAGTGTCAGGGGAGAGCTGTCCAGGGAAAGGTCTGCCTGGCCTAAGGTAGAGCAGAGCAGAGTTACCACAACATCGTCCCAGATGTGCAAAGGCAAGTGGGGAGAAGAGGTTTGTGTTTTATAAAATGTGTTCTGCAATCTTCTTTGGAAGTGAGAGGAATCAAGGTTTCTTACAACAACAACTCAGTATTACTACTGTAGACTAGCTGTTAACCAGTTTTCAAGACAACACAGTATAGTTGCTTATGTTTGAGACATACATGTCTATGTTCAAAAATTTATGCAAACTTCTGGGTTTTTTTTGTTGTTTTTTTTTTTTTTTTTTCTGAACTACAAAGGCAGCTTGCTTCAACAGCTCGTACTGTATAATAATTGTTTTAGGTTATATAATTTCCTTCAGTGCATGTGTGTTGTAGCCTGTGGGGTCTACTTCAGGAAGGTCTTGCCCAAATACAGTACTGCTTGAAAATAGAATGATAGAGCATATTTTGCATGGTTGGGGATGCTTGTTTTCTTCAAAATCCATAATAATCTATTTTCCTGTTAACAAAAAAAAAAACCCAACTCTGATAGTCCATGAAAAGCAATATCATAGAACCACATTTTGTCTTGCAGTAGATGCTGGTGACTCTTGCTACGATTTACCCACAGAACTTATGGATAGGCCTTAGACTTTTTTTAATCAGTCAGTTTAGTTTACTTAGATATTTTAGCTTTTTAGACCATAGATGCATTTTGGAAATTACAACTATCTTAAAGTTCAGTATAACTTTGAGAAAGCTGTAAATGCTGGAAAGGGAAGGCTCAGGACAAGAAGTGCTGGATGGAGTTGGTGCCGTTTTGGTGTCGGTTGTAGTCACAGTTGTCTTTTTTCAGTCATGGTGTGTCTTGGCATACATACTCAGAATCAATTAAATAATGCTTGAGGTTGTATAATACTGAAACTACTGCAAGAAAAGGAGAAGGAGACAAATGTATTTTCCAGTAGCAGCAGTAGAATAAAGTACCCATTTAGTTTTGTTTGATAGGTGTGGAGGAATTTGGAGTAATCTGTAGATTATTGATTGGTTTCCCAGCAGTGCAGCAGGCTGCAGCTGACAAAAGTCCCAAAGGGGCTGTTTGCTAATAACAGATAAGCAAAGCCAAATTTAGTCTGGGGATGCAGCTTCCATTTACCAGCCCTTCCCCTTCTGCAGCTGCCCAACTTGGGCAGGAGCTGTTTGCAAAGGTGTGTGCCCTTGCCAGGCAGGCCATCCATCCCTCCAGGGAGGATGCAGTGCACCCCTGTATTTTCCTGCAAATGGCTGTACCTCTCCTGTAGAGCCTTAAACCTTGATGAATAAATTGTAGCACGTAACTATGCATCATCTGTTAAGAAAAACAGAACTCTCTTCCAGAATGACTGCTCTTCTGGAATAGGTGGAAACTGAAGCTCTTTTCATAGGTTTGAGAAAACTTAATCCATGCTGCCCAGCAGGTGTTACCTGTGAGGCGTTTTCAAAGGTTACTTCTGTTGTGGGAGAACTTGAAGGAAAACTCAAGCTTGTATGGGAAGCACAGAGAACCCTGAAAAAGTGAATGTTAGGGACAGTCACGTAAGGATGGCAAAATAGTTTGATATAAGACAGCAAAAAAAAGTAAAGAGGTGGCAAAAGTACAAGTGGGGAAACAGTGGAATATTTTCCAATGGGGTGAAAATAGGTAGGTAAAAGTTGGAGAGCTAAAAGGAGAGGTTGGGTGGGCAGAGAGACAGTGATGGATGGTCTGTGAGAGGGATATGGAAGGTTCAGTGTTGACTACACCTTAAAGTAGGAGTCTTGGGTCTTACCAGAAAGCAGCTAATGTAGAAATAATAAATCAGGTGCTTTTTTATTATGACATGTCAGGATTTTGCGGTCTGTGTCACTATTGGCATTTTCAGTGAGGAGGTAAAATTAGAGTTGATCCATGGAAAAAGCAGCCGTTGTATTGTTATCAGAGACAAGATATCCTGAGGTCCACTACCATCTGGGATGCAAGACAAGCAGAAAGGTTTCCAACAAGTTTGTGTTTGCATCCTGTCATTGGTTCTAATTGTTACAGACAAAAATGTATCCCTGGGACATCTTCCCTAATTTCTGGAGTGACACCAGTGATTAACTTGGCTTGGTTAACATGCAGCGGGTTGCCAGGCTCATAATTGCAGAAGTTTTAATTTCCCAAAAGAGGGAAAACAGTCTTAGCTGCAGTTTCAGTGCAAGAAGCTAAGCTTACTATGTCCTCTGGGGATGAGATACCATGGAAGGTTAGTCCTTGGCCAGATTGTATCATGATGTCTGTAATAACAAAAAGGTGTCCTCTACATCTGGAGATCATTTACTGTGTCACTTAAAATAATGATTAGAGGGTATTGTTCACCACTGTATGACAGGCTAGAAGAAGTATTTTTTCCCTCTATGTGTCCTGCTCTGTTATCCTGCTATGCTGATATTGATTCTGTAAATTTGAGTTTGCCCAAATTTGCAGAAATTTTGTCCCTTTGAAGCATTCATTTTTTTATTTTTTAAAGTAAAAATAGAGGACTACAAAATTCAATGCTAAACAATTACAAGATTGCCCACCTAAAAGAAAGGTACCTACTGTGTTAATACATGGCAGCAGAAACTTCCAAGCTTTAACTCAGATGCACTAATTCAGGATACCTGTGGTCCTCGGCAGTCTCCAAACTAGGGGAGTCAGGACTGAGCTAGCAGGAAAGCTCTTGGTCAGCGTGATACACATTTACATCCCACTTTGGATGATGCCTGATGCTGTGTCTCTATGCCTTGGAAAAATAAGAGACAGCAAATAAAGTTTTTGTGGCCTTATAGCATGTCAGGACACTTTACAATTAAGTCTTTACTGCCTTTGTGTCTCTGCTTGGCTCAGTAGCAAGAGATAGGCTTTCAGACCAGGTCTCTACCCATTTCCACTCAGAATGGAGGGGAGTACTTGGCTCTTGACAGTGTACATGTAGGGCTGCTTCCAGGTGCTGCTTCATGGCAGTGTGAAGCTGTCCTGCCATAGAGCAGAAATTTCCAGGGCAGTTCCCAAGCAGGTTAGTGAGTGTTGCCTCAAGGAGAAGAAGGTTGTGTCCTTTCTGTTGTGCTAGAGTTTTGCCCTTGGTAAAGCTGTGATTTCCCTTAGCCTGTTTACTGTGTGCATGAGAGAGAGAGAGGTGCTTTTAAAATATTTAATAATAAATATTTTGAAGACTTGCTGAAAGGAGATAACATGGAAAACCTGACTGGATGATTTCAGTGACATCTTAATTTATAACGCTGTATGTGCGCTATATACTACATACTGTTAATTTTTCAGTTCTCTCTTTAAAATGAACCTGGTTATGTAAAGAGAGACCTTTCCATCCTCCCAGTTGCTGCATGTTGCTGCAGAGGGAAGCATGTTGAGAGCAGTGTGTGATATGTTGGTCTTCGCCTGTTTGAGAGCTGCAGTTGGAACCTCCTCACGAGCAGCTCCCCAAGGCCAGGATGTGAATGATAAATGTGTATTTGGCAAACTGATTAGTAGAGCCTTTGCACACTTCCTGGAAAGCTGCCAGATAGAGGAGAAACGGAAATGTAATGGATTGTAGGGGTTGGCTTTTTTTCTGTTGGTTGGTTGCAAAAAGGTTGAATAAACAGGAGTTGCCTTGAGGTAGGTGAAGTCTCGCTATTTGAAGTCACGCAAGCCTTGCTCTGGCTCAGCTGTATTTTATTTCCAGTGCTTCTCAGGTTGTTGTTAGTGACACTCAGTGGGGTTGGGGGAGGCTATTCAACTGTATTTAGTTTAGTTTAGGGTTTTTTTTAATAATCCCCAGCCTCTCTGGGAGAGGGAGCAGTTACAGCAGATGCCTGAGAAGCCACACACCCACCGGATTAATGGCGAACCTTGGCCGAGCTGCAGCCAGAGCTGCCTGACACACATTTACCAGGGCTGCCACTCCTTGAATTGTGTAATATGTAATCAGCATCAACTGGTTCTGTTTGTGTGCAAAATAATGAGGAGTTACAGCCTCAGTTAAATTTCACTTGATTTAAGGATTTATATTTTGCTGTTTCAAGTACGTTTTAAAATAAATGTGTTTTGCAGATCACTGGTTCTCTGCTGTAGAGACCCAGCATGTTGCATCGCTATTTCTTTCTGTTTACAGTGAAATTAATAGGAAATTGTTTAAAAGAAAGTCATGAAATACTGCAAACCTCCCTCCCCGTCACCCCAGATAAAGTTAATAAAGTTGATTTGGACAGCTACTGACAACAAAATGAATTTTAGGGGAATGTTTAGTTGCCACCTGGAATCTTTCATTAATGTTAAAAATTCAAAGTATTTGAAAAATCACATCCCAGCTCTGAAATTCTGAGGTCGTTTGCAGACCAGAGATTAAAAACATAAGTATACATAGATTCTTTTTAGTTTTCTTCTGGCTTCAGAGCTGTTTGTCTGCGTGGCTTGTGTATAACCAAACTTCTCAGCAGTCAGCACATGTGGGGGTTTTTTTAGGCAGGCTTGTAATGATGTCAGAGCCATAACTATGGCGATTGGGGGGGGTGTGAAAATACCGGGGTAAATATTAAGGTCTGCCTTAACAAGCAAGAGTAACACAGTTTTCTAAAAAGAAGTAGTATCTGCTGCTGTCACCTTCCTGTGCATGAGAAACCATCCTCTTCTCCCTTGATTTATAAATAAAACCATCTACCTTTGAGAAATGGATTTGATAAACATAGCTAGCACCCTCTCTATTAGGCAGCATTTTATGAAGTAATTAATTCTGTTGCAAGGAGATTTATGTAGGCATTAAATGCTTTGGGTAATCTCTTTTATGTAGTTAGAGACTAAGATAAAAATGTAATAACGTTGCTATGTTCTGGCAAGCTGATACTTTAAATGTTGCTCTCATTATTTCCTTCATTTGCCTCTTTGAAATAGTATTTTCCCCTTAGTGTTCTGGCTTGCTTCACAGTGCCCTGTAACAGCAGAGGCGGGTTTTGATATTCTGTAACCGTTGTTAAAGCACATTGATTGTTTTTTAATTATTAACACTTATTGGACCCTGCACGGTATTTCCACGGATGATTTCATTGCACAACCTTGTCCAACATTGCTTTTGCTTAGTCTTGGATACGAAACCAAGTCTGAAAGCAAATACTTTGGCTGAAATTATAGCATCTTTTGGCAGTTATGGGTTACCAGGTGTTTTGCATTATTGTCTTTACCCTTCATAAAATACAACTATTAGCAGCTCAACAAAGGCTGGACCACACAGGGTCTGCTGGTCAGAGGAGGGGTAAAAAGGTTGAAGAAAAAAAAAGAGTGGGGGAAGGAGGAATGAACTGTTTGGAAGCAGCTGTTTTGGCTGCTGTTTCTGCTTTCCTGCTTTGTATTCTGCAGCATCTCCTGTATTTATTACTTTTAATATCACAGTGGTTTTCACAATTTACTTTGTGTTAGTGTCTAGCAGTCCAAGTTTGAAACCAGCTGTATCTTGAGAGACAATGAGCACAGATGAGAATCCTGGTCCCTTTCTCCCTCCCCCAAAGCAGTTTCCTTTCCTAAAAAGTTCCTCCAGATAACTGACCAAAAAGTTGAAATATTACCAAGGTGATATCTTGGTCACATCAACAGGCATCCTGTCAACTGTCAGCACTGTGAACTTCTAATCTGCTTGTGAATATTGTTTCCACATTTGGGATTCTCATAAGGGCTCTTCCTGCTTTGCTGTAGCATCTAGCTATTTTTACTTAACTTCATACTTTCTTTAGAGACTGCTGCATAGATTAAAAACACGTGGGTACCAGAGCTTGTGTTTCAGCAGAGCAATGCTGAAAGCCAGAGGATCATGTTGGTAAATGCACTCTTCAAACCTAGTACCAGAAGAAGATTCTTTATCATTCCAAGGTGTGGTTTTTCTTGCGTGTCTGCAGAAGAACATCCATGGAGCTGAGTTGTTCTCGTTGTTAAAAATGTGCAATGACAAAAATAAGTGTTAAAAAACTTGGAAGATGATGAATACAGCATACTCGAATGCAAAATGTGTAATAGCTGCAAGATTTGATGTATCAGTGATTTTCCTTGTTAGATGGTTGTAGAAGTACTGTATTTTGTGACTGAAATTATTATTGCAATTTTTTTCCAGGCGACTGGCTGGCAATGACCTTTCTTTTATCCATCCAAAGGCCTTGTCTGGTTTGAAAGAACTCAAAGTTCTGTAAGTAATTGGGTTTTAGAGCTTCATAGCTAGCTGTACGCTTTCTTAGTGCACAGCCAGACTGTTTACTGGTAGGCTGGAGGAAATTTTTTTGCCCTCCCTCCCCCTAAATTATAGTCCTCCTACTTTTTTTTTGTTTTAATAATTTTTTAACAAAGCCTGCTGTAAGTGGTTAAGGTGAACCATGGTGAACTTGTCTAAACTGTAATTATTGCATTTAATTAGAACACTTACTTGCTTCTGAAGTATATCTTGTAGCACAGGAACTGGAGGAAAAATCCTAAAAAGGGCATGTAAAACTTTTTGTTGTTTTCTACCCCTTCAGATTAGTCTGTCAGGTGCCCTGACATTATCAGATAGTACTAGTGCTTAGAGATTTATTACATTGTTTGACCTTAGACTTATTCTCTACTGGTGATAGAAATAATTTCTATGGTTTGAGGCTTCTTTAGGTGAAAATGGGTTACTATTAAAAAAAGTTTTTATTTTTCTTTCTGAGATAAGAATTTTCATGTCAACTTTTTTTTCCTCCATAGCTAAGGAGAAAAAAAGCTTTCTGTTGTTTGGGATTTTAAAAACCTTTGTTCAAAAATTGTAGCATTTCTGATGATGTAAATATTTCCAAATTCTAGCAGGGTAATAGGTAGTTAATTAGACAGATATTTTTAAAAAACAGTGGACTCTGAGGTTGTAGAGAGAAAAAAAAGCATAAACAGACACTATAAGCAGGGTACAGATTAGGGAACTGCCCATCTGCAATACTCCTTAATATGATATTTTGTAAGATGAATGCAGAGTGTCAAAACTGTTGGGGGTATATCCACTGTGATACTCAACACTGGAGATGCCTGAAATTCTAGCAGTTCTTGAAAAATTTGGGACATGGATCTTAATTAACAACTTACTTGCCCACTTGCATTTTACCCCAGTGTGCACCAAAACCTAGTAAGATTTATTAAGATGTGAGATCTCTGTTATTTACATTCTCTTTATAGAAGAACTCATCATGCTATAATACACTGTCCCATTAGAAAATTCTTAAAAAAAACCCAAACAGTATAGCTTAATTCAGCTTGGCCCAAAGGTGCCTTGTTGTGAACACATTTTGTAAATTAGATTGTTAATGTATTGTGTATTCATGTGACTTCAGGAAAAAAATAGAGGTTTATGTGTTTTGTAGCATGTATTAAGATGATTCCACAAGAAAACAAGAAAATATCTATTGTAGCAAATTTCTACTAGTATTAAGTTGTTCAACTTCAGCGAGTTCCCAAGGGAATTTCAGCCTATTATGTCAGAGGCTTGTTCTCTGCAAATTAATGCTGTTAATTAATGAGATTAATGTGTTGCAAATAAAACTGAAATAGAACATTTTTGTGTTTCATTGTAGCCTTTGGGTATCTGGTCTTGATAATTTTACATGCTTTCATGAACACTAGAAATCTGTGAAACCATAACAGGACTGTGGGCTTTTCTGTCACCTCTACTGTTGATAAAGATGACTGTCAAATTCTACTTTATTAATACAGTGGATTTTTACAGAACCCTCCAGAACAACCAGCTGAAGACTGTACCTAATGAGGCCATCAGAGGATTAAGCGGTTTGCAGTCCCTGTAAGTTTTCTTACTTTGCTTTTGTGTTTGGATTGTTCTCCAGGTTCCACTTCCAGTCGCTCTTTGTACACCTTAGCTTCGTTCTGTAGGGTTGTGAAGTGTCATCATGTATGTGTAGTAATGCACCTGGAGTTTCTGATAGTGCAACTGGAGCAAAGTTTCACAAGTAAAAGTCATAAGGACTTTTGTCATCTTTGGTGGGGTGACCCAAATGCAAACTCTTTCAAAACGCAAGCGCAGGTACGAGATTGCCGCGTAAATGCGGTGGTGATGTAGTTAAACCATCATCCTTCTTGCATGTCCTGAGGTGGTTTAAGCAATTTTGAAACGTTGTGCAAAAATGAATGATGCCCAAGTCTTTTGTATCCAGAGGAGGGAAAGGGGTTTCTGGGAAGGAGTATTGCTTGAGACACGCACAGTATTGGTTTTACGGGAAGGTGTTGAAATCTCACAGACAGTTATGAATACCTCAGCCATTATTGCTAGTTGCTCATAAGGTATTTCATACGTGTTTATACTATCTCCTGGCTTATTATGTTTTATAAAGCATTTTAATCAGACCTTAATAGTTAGTTACAGCTCTCTAGGTGGTAGATGCTTATCACTGTGATGAGGAGGCGGAGGTGGGAAGGGCCTCAAAATTTTTCCTCCTTTCTGCTTACCTACAGAGAGACAGAGGGTAGATTAGCTCTTCCCCCTGTGCCAAAATTCATGTTTCTGGTCTAAGATCCTGTTTCTTTCAGTGTTGCATCAGATTATGGATTTTTTTTTGGGGAAAAAAACTAATTAGTTTTGAAAAATAGCTTTCCAGACTGTTGCACAACTTTTGCAAAGGTGCTTTCTGCACTCACTAAGCTTGGATCTTGGCCACTACCTTCTCGTAGCTGCTTGGATATTCCTGCCTTTTCCACCTGAAGAAAGCACAGTAAGCAGCAAATTTAGTGTCCACATTACCCTCTTGTTTTAGCATGTGTGTAGAGGAAACAATAACTTGGTCTTGGTGCAAATATTATGCATTGTAGTAAAAATCCTCCAGATTGCATGATGTGAGTAACCCTTTAGTAATTATTAAAACAAAGAACCAAAACCAGAAACTCCTTCCTTGCTTCCAACACTTTTGTGATGCCAAAAAGAGGAGCTGCTTTAGTAAATATGTTTGTCAACAAATCATCCATTGCATTTTCAGTGAACATTCTTTTTTCTCTACTTATTTACAGTAATGTTTGTTCTCTAATTAAAGTTTAAAATATTAAATATCCAACTGCTGGTTTGATGATAATTTTATGTGCAAAAGGGAACGGACAAAATTAGGGGGAAAATAATGAATGTGTAAATTAAGTAATTGTATGTAGCTATTTTTAAAAAATCCATATACTTTTAATATTATTGGAAAGAAAATTGTTAGAGCCATTTAAAAAAATCAGACATTATAGATGTTGAAAAAAATAATGGAATGATTATGTGATATTGTATAATGTAATCAGTATAATTGCTTGGCCAAAACATCCTTACAATTAAAATATAAGAGTAACAATTTAAAGTATGGTGAAGTTTCCTTTCATGGGAGCTTCTTTGTTTAAGGGCAAATGCTAAACTATATCAATTTTAGGATGGTGAAAAAGGAGGAAATTTGGTTAATAAGTAGCAGCAAGCTTCTTGTTGCTTTTATTTCTGAGGAAAACCAAACTGAGATTTCCAAACAGCTGCTAGAAATATGGGGGGTAAATCCAGTCTGGAAGTTACTGGTGTCAGAATCACAGAATATTCTGAATTGGAAGGGACCCACAAGGATCATCCAGTCCAGCTCTTAAGTGAGTGGCCCATACAGGGATCAAACCCATGATTGTGGTGGTTTTAGTTCTAACCAGCTGAGCTAATCTGAAGCTCCAAGTTTTTATTATGGGGTTTTTTTCCACTGATGTGGATCAGGCTTTGGTTTGCTCATTTCTCTGTTCCTGAGGAGGATACCTGTCTGTATTGCAAGACCACCATAATTTATTAGAATGGACAGGAATTTGAGAATAAATTGGTTTTTGAGACAAGTGTAGTAAGAAATGTGTAAAGCGTTTTTTCTATGCAATGTTTACCTCACCAGAATGCATTTCTGTGATTTTAACAAATTTCAGAAAAGCTTTGTTTATTGCACTACTCATGAATAATTACACTAATTATGCATATCCCCTAGTAATGCAGGTAGCACCTTCTGGCAAAGGAATGTAGAACTGGTCCTCTGAATTTTGTGCCTGAGCATGGAAACATAAATGTCAGCATGCTGCTTTATTTAATTTATTAAAAAGAAAAAGTAAAAAAAAAGGAAAAAAGTGATTTTTCATCATGACTTTTCATCCTGTGTGGATTCAAAACTCCCAAGTTTTGTGACCTTCTTTTAAAACAAACTGCAGAATATATTTTAAAAACTTGCTTTCTACCCTTTTAATATATAATCTCCATCCCAAAGCTGCAAGTTTAAACATTACTGAACTGACTCCCTTTTTGGCAGTTTTCCATTTTACTCTGAAGTAGGGCTTGGGGGATTTTTTTCTTAGTGAAGACACAAATTGCTTGCTCATAAAACTTTATAGTATATTGATAATCACTTGATTTGAAACTCCTTTAGAACTGTCTGTTTTCTCCCTTAATGTGCTCCAGTTTTTAGCTCCATAGGAAGACAGTTGCCATACTGTATGTATTAACAAGTTCAGTAAACATACCTGGGTGGAAAGAAGGAAGATGGTTATAGAACCTTCATTTCATGATCTCTAATGTTTATATTAGAGCTGGTGAGTAGCCAGCCTGGCTCAGAAAAATGAATGACAGCTCTTTATTTTCTGTTTGCATTGGATATTTTCTCAGCTCTGACCTCCAAAAGAGAGTTAGAATGGAGTTCTTTTTTTCTAATGGAGGTGAAATTTAGCAAAATTAAAGAGTTTTACTGAGTGGAAACTCGCTGTGTAACACCCCAGGAAAGTTTATCTGGCAGGATGTGTTCTCACACTGCAAGACACTGTGACAGGTGGGGACCGTGGCACGGAGCTGCCAAAGGAGAAGGCACTGGTTGTCCACCTTGTGCCTGCCTCTTTTGGTAGCAGAAAAACGTGACAAATAAAGAGCTTCACAAATGCAAACAATAGTCTTGGGGCGTTTCAATTACTGCAAAGCATCAGCAGCATGTTTTTGTGAGCACGAGGTGCTGAGGTGGCGTACTTGGTGTTTTAGATCTGGAAATGGTGTTGTTGAGGTTTAGGGGCGATCCAGGGGTGACACAGAGAGCCGTGGGCAGCACAGCCCTGCTCCTTGGCAGCATGTGCAGAGCCAGGAAGGACCAGGAAGCCATTAGAGAAAGTCACTCCTTTTAATGCCTTAGCATTTGTGACTGCAATGATTTCCTTGGTAGCACTGCTTGTACTGAGCTTTGACCCAGAATCTGGGTGTTTGTAAAGTGGGTCTCTAAACTGCAGCAACTTTTAGGGTTGCTCTGATTCTCCCCGGAAATCCAGCTACATGGGAGTTTTAAGTCATAACACAGAGTATTCTAGTACAGTCCTCAGTGTGTGACAAATAGTGGAACTACACTGTTTAAACAAAGATGCTTTGGAAAGGAAAACTGTATTCCACTTGAATTAAAAAAAAAAACATCCTAACTGCCACTGACCAAGAGTCATTTTTGAAAGCCTGTCAATAGCTGCTAATGTACTGGGGACAATTTTATTATAACTGCAGTTCAGGAATGACCAAGTTACTGTCCCAGCACATGTGCACACATGCCCACATGCAGGGAACATTAGAGTGTTCTGCAGCAATAGTTCAAAGCACTGCAGGTTAGCTGTTCTGCCACATTCCCAAATTGTGGGATTTGGGATCATGCCAGTGTGGTACTCAGCTGTGATAGCTCCTGCCTTTCTTGTTGTGTGGATGTTCACCTGAGCTGCAAGGGTAAGTGTCTTCATGCATGTGGTCAGCAGTCACTTTGTGCTGTCCCTGGTGGCAGTTCTGGCTCCCTGAACAGCCTGCTCTGCTCACAGCCTCTGCTGCAGGATCCTAACCAATTTTTCAGCCTGTTTTCCTATCTCAGGAGGCTGGAGCAGGCTTGAGGCAAGGTGAAGCAGGAGATGTGAATGTGCTTAACCGGGATGTGACTGTATTTTCTGAGAGTGGGAATCATCTTGGCCCAGGCAGGAAACACTAGGGTCCTAAAGTGGAAGTGAAAGGAATGAGAGTGGGATCTTGCTTTGCAGGGTAAGGGTGTATGGTAAAAGCATGGGGACAGAGAATGGAGGTGTATTTCAGCCAGGACATATTTAAAATATGTGCCGTAGCCCGTATGTGCTCCAGCCTTTCATTTCTAGCATTTTCTTGTTTTAGATCAAGTTACATCTGCATTTATTAAAAAAAAACCCAAAAAACAATCAAATCTAGAAACATTCTGCTGGTAGTGAAACTGCCCATTTTTAAGCCGTAGTTCATGTTGGTGGCAATTTCAGGAATGTAAACCCATAAGCATGTTGAAATGTGTCAGAAGGGAAGATCCCTGAATTTGGAGAGGACAATGCAAACATAGTCCTATACCAAAAATACACAATTCTGTTCCAATTCTGCTATTTTCATCTTGACGAGTGCTTTATGGCTTTAGTGATTTTGGATTACAGAGTTGGGAAGGACAAGGGGTATCTGTAAGGATAGTGTTGTCTGGGAGGCTGTGGAAGGTGTTCATCAACAGCAATGACTAGATGAAGTTAAGCATTAGATGGTTTTGTATGTAGTATGTACCTTTAACAGTGGCAGGTGGTTTTTCAACTAAGTAACTTTTAATGGGATGTCTTCAGGGGTTTTCTAGTTTCCTGCTTTGCTGTTAATAAAGGGTTAAAGGGGATCAGACCTCAGGTTGAGTCTGTGTTAAGCTGTGGAATTAATCAGAATGGGAAACAAAGAAATTCACACGTTTTCTTTTTAACCTGCAAAACCAATACAAACTTAAATTTGCTGAATATGTCTTTTTTCCTTGAATGTTTAAAGTACGTATAAGAGCTCTCCTGAACACGTTTGATTGTGCTGAAAAATCTTTAAATATGCAGCAGTTTAAATATACTGCTTAGTACAGTTCACGTACTTGCTGAATGACAAGAATCTTACTTTTCTATGCCATGTTCAACTTTAGAAGCTGTTATGGTTTACTTGAAACTGAAGTATGGGTGTTTCTTGTGAGCTTCAGGAATTTCTGGGATTTTTGTAGCTTCTTTTTTTTAACTGTCTGGCCTTGCTTAAGGAATTGCTGATGTTTAAATAAAATCAGGGAATTATTTAGAAATTGAATGATCAGAAAATTAATTGAGATGGTGGAAGTTAAACAGCATGTAGGCAAAGATCAGCTGAATCATCTGTGGGTAATTTGCAGCAAACTTCATGATCTCTGACTGGTACCACGTTAAACATTTAGATGGAAGAAACAGATGTGCTGGCACATCAGTACTGGTGATTGAGATAGCTTTGGCAGGGATCATTAGTTTCTGAGAGCTGCTGTAAATTTGTCTTTGAATAAAGCAAATCCTTGTGTTGATGTTCTCGACACCTAATGCACAGAGAGCCAACGCTTGATACTGTGAGCAAACTCGCAGAGTGTTTTGAAGTGCCTCTGTTAACATGGGGGGTTACTGCCTCCCATTGTAGCAGGATTTCCGAGGTACCAGGCTTATCAGTACTCAACTGCAAAACTTAAAAATCTATTCCACTTTGAGTGATTTCTTTGTGGTTTTTGAAGGAGCACTTTAAAGTTCTTTAATAATCACCATTGAGCAGAAGTGGCTTAACACAAGAGTTGGGAGTGATTTGTCTTTTATCAACATCAGCAGTAAACTCCTGCTGTAAGCCCAAGGCTGTTGAAATTTCCCAGTTGGTGAAGCCTGGAAGACTGCAGTGGTCACAGATGAGAGCTAGCAAGGCTGGTCCTGGAAGGCCTCACAGGGGATGCAGGCTGTAGGGCCCTTGCCCTAAGCAGTGTGCATGTGTATATGTGTAAAATTTCATTTACATGTGTGTGTTAGGCTTGGAACTCTTACTCATTTGAATTGAGGTAGGAGTTCATGTTAGTCCTAGTTTCCCTAAAGCAGAGATAATTGTTTGATAGACCTTTCAGTTGCTATGTCCTTGTTTTAACGATATATCAAATACTGAGGTAAGAACTGCTGAATGTATAGGTTTCTGTCATCCTCCTGCTCTTTTCTTCTTGTGGAGTTGGTATTTGTGTAAGGAGGGAACCTGAAAGGTAATAAAAGTGAAGATGACAGCTCTCCAAGTGAACTCTGAATTTACAGACTAAAATGTAAAGGTCTCTCACAAACCAGTGCCTATAGGAAAGCTGGAATTGGAATAGCTTTGGAAGATTAAGGAACTAAGTACATGCTGCAAGCTCTCATTGAAAGAACATAGTCTTATCTTCAACACTGCAAAGGAAAAACACAGTCTTTGTACAAAGTTCAGTCCAAGCAAAGAATATTACTTGTACTTTGTTAGTTATCGTAGCTAGGGAATACTCCCTTATCCACCTTAAAGAAAAGGTGTGGTCCTTAATTGTTAACATTTTGTGAAAGTTGTCAAATATTTTAGGTTTGTTTTTCAGTTGTTTCACTAAATGCTTCATTATATGCATTTCACACTAAATAGAAGCATTTCAGCCATGTTTTGTGCATTCGGCATCACGAGGATAAGTTTTGACTGTTTGGAAAAGAAAAATAGCATATTAAGCTTACACTAAGGGACATGAAGGAACACAAAAGAAATATGGGTAAGACAGAAATGTCCAAATAAGTAAAAAACTTCTCTTTCACCCTCCAAACCTCCCTGCCCAATGTCAGTGGGTGGGTGGTGGTGTTCTTTCCCCCCACCCACACCTTCACTGCTCTGGGCAGGAGCAAACAAGCACAACGGACTGCATGGCTGTGAAGAGCCACCAGTTTAAGGTGCAGTTACTTGGGTACTGGATCTGCCTGTGCTGGGGGACAGAGGTCTTGGCAAAGCAAACCAAGAATTCGGAGTCCAGCACCTTCTCCTTGACCCTCTTTGTTCTCCCTGGCTGAGAGCTCGACTCCCTCGTTGCAGGCACCCACCCTTCCCCTGGTTATCTTCTGCTTTAAGGGTGGGGGAGGAGGAGCAGGACTTGGGGCTTCCTTGTGTGTTTTTGTTTTCCAGAGTCTGCTAGAATAAATGGAATTTAGCAAAGAGCCAGGGGAAGTGCAAATGCACTTGACAACCAGGCACAATGATTGAGGCCTGCCTCTTGAGTGTGCTGCTTCTCTTAAAAGAACCATAAACCCTCCCCCCCCAAAAAAAACCCTCAGAACAAAACCAAGAAAAAAAAAACACAATTGGGGGGGAGGACAGGGAGAAATTAGAAGACTCAGATATGTTTATTCCACTGGGAAATAATTCTTTTGATCTTCAGGGAGCTCTATGAATTTAGGAGAGAAGAAAGACAGGTAATTTCTAGTTGCCTTTTTTTTTTTTTCTGAAGCAGAGCCGCAGGCTTTTTTCCTCTCCCCCCTCCTTTTTTTTTTTTTCCATTTATTATCATCAGACTTTAATTTCTCTGAAATGTTCTAGTGTCAGTACAGCCTAAGAACATTCAAACAGAATATCATACACACCTGTCAGACCATGGGGCAAATGATAAGGGGATGCCAGTATAAGAACCATAGGAATTAGCTCTTTGATGTACAGTTTTAGAGCTAATGGCACCTCACTCATCTTAAGAGAGAGCTTTGACTACAGACAGTTTTGTAAGTTTCCACTTGTATTAGTATATTTGTTGCTTAATTTGATGTATTTTTTGACTTTTCATTAAATGGAAATTCAGCTGCTGACTTTTCTTCCCTAATAATTTGAAATATGTAAACCAAGTGCATCACAACAAGCTGTTTTAAGGAAATAGATTGTGTTAATTCATGATCAAGCTTGTCTTCTGCATTAATTCTTTGTGCTGCCCAGCTTCTCCCTTTGAATTCTACATGTCCTTTAAGTGTTGGGATCCAGAACACTTTCAGTACTGTGACTGTGCCTGGGGACAAGCACAGCAGTCACTTGGTCCACGCTGCCTGCCCGGAGAGGGTTGAGATGAATGGCTGGAGGCAATGACTTCTGAAACTACCAGCTAGACTTTCAAGAGAATGTCTGATCATGGCTTTAGAAACAAAGTGAACGATTAATGTTACTCCAAACCTGTGCTGATTTGTATCATAGTAAGCATCAATGCTAGTGGAGGAGGGTGTATCTGTTCTGTCTCCCCAGACAGCAGCACACTGCCATGGCTGGTACAGCACTCATTTCAGAACAGTTATGCAAGGTGTCTTCTTCTGTGTTTGCAGTGAAGTCACTGTGTGTGCATCAACATGGTTCAGCTGTGTGTTGGCCTAGAGAAGACAGCCTCTAGGTCAGAGGACAGTCAAGAGTTGCCTGGTGCTCTCAGCCCTATGCCTTCTCAGATCCATTACAGTCCATTTTTTAATCTCCTGGGCTATCACTGCTTTATAAATGTTTTGCTTCTTCCTGGGTTATCCCTTTCCTCTTCTCATTCCCGGGACTTCCACATGCTTAAATCCAAGCCCAGGCTTTTAGTAGGGTGGTTTTCCACTTTTGTCCCAAGCACATCTGGTTACATGGCATAGCATAGACAAATCTGAACCGGTCTCTGTCTGTGTCCTTTGCCCGCCCTGGCTGCCAGTGGTGCTGTCCAAACAACTGCACTGCTAGTGAAGGAAGATGAAAAAACAAATTGGCTCAGAACGTGTTGCATGAGGAAAAATCAGATGTCATTTTGCGTGAGAGTTTCAGTTGTCACTGCCAAAGCCTGACCGAGTTGCAGGATCGGGTTTGTCAGTTGTCATGGATCGGGATTCTGGTCTGACAGTAACACCTGTGCCTCCTGCCATGAGGGCTTCACATCTGGAGCTGAGCACATGCATTTTGGCAACCTGGCTTTCCAGGTGTGGAGTTCTTTTGTTTGATGCTTTGAAACCTGAAGCAGAGGTGCAACCCTGTAGCACAGGTAAGCTGGTAACTGTAGCAGTTACGTGTGGTTTGATTTTTCTCTATGAAAGATAGGTATGTCACCTTCCATGTGTGTCACTGTTGTGGTTTAAGAATGGTATTCTCCAATACAGTGCTTCCACTGAAACCACACATTGCCCACTCACTCCTCCCCCTGGGCTGGAGAGGAGAACTGGAGCCACAAAAGGTGAAGGTAACAGGTTGAGAGCAGAACAATTTACTGGAAACTACAATGAGATAATAAAACAAACGGTAACAACAACAATACTAATGACAGAGGGTACAAGAAAGAGGTGAATATTTCACATGGAAACAACAGCACCCAACTGCTCCCCCCCAGCACTATGTGGAGCTGGCAGGGACCCCTTCTTCCCAGAAGAGTCTCCCTTCCTCCTGCCTCCAGCAATGGCATCGGGTGGTATAGAATAACCTCCAGGTTATTTCAGTAAAACCCATATAAGCGTGGGGGGGAGAAAAAAAAAAAGAGTGATAGGACTTCAACTGATATCTCTGCTGATCTGTAGTTTGTGAGTTTGCTGCAGGAATTCTTTCTGTTTCAATACAGGCGTTTAGATGCCAACCACATCACTGCCATACCAGAGGACAGCTTCGAGGGTCTGGTGCAGCTGCGTCACCTCTGGTTGGAT
The DNA here is from genome assembly GCF_036250125.1 of Pseudopipra pipra. Classification (NCBI taxonomy): domain Eukaryota; kingdom Metazoa; phylum Chordata; class Aves; order Passeriformes; family Pipridae; genus Pseudopipra; species Pseudopipra pipra. The sequence continues at coordinate 1,549,784 of NC_087554.1, read as the reverse complement.
GACAACAGTCTGACAGAAGTCCCCATCTACCCGCTCAGCAACCTGCCCTCTCTGCAGGCCTTAACCCTGGCCCTCAACAAGATAACACACGTCCCTGACTATGCATTTACAAACCTCTCCAGTCTTGTTGTCCTGTGAGTATTTGTATTTCGTGGGTCACTTCGCCTTCCTCCTCCGTTACAGTTTGGATTAATCTGAGCTGGCGCTGAAAATGGTTGTTTTGCTGCGTTTTAGCTCAGTTATCTAGAAACACCCTGTGCTGCCAACACCAGATGATACCATGTGCACTAGAGAACCCACCCAAGGTTTGCTCAAGACTTTCTCCTAAACAGAAAGTCAAATGGGCTGTGGGTAGTGAAACTTGATTTATATATTCCTGATATCTCATTATAGGAATGAATATTTCAAACCAGTGGTTGTCAGAGAAAGCTTTCAGAGATATTAAAAGAAGAAAAAATGATGTTTTATCTGAAACGTGTTTCTGTGTGGGCTTAAAAACCTCCAAGAAATAATGTGAAAAACTAGTTTGATTTATATGTTTAAATCATATTTTTATCACACTTCTGGATAGTGAATAAAGAATTAAAATAGGTTGTCTTGACTGCAGGCAATCTATTCTGTTCCAATATGAGGATGATATATTTCTGTCTGGGAGTGAAAGATATTCTTCTACGTAATCTACCCCATGCAATGTTTTTTTCTAAACCATTTAACTCTCTTGAGTTCATAGAAATATCTGCTAATGTGTTAACTTATAGGAAATAATTCACTTTGTTTTGGTTTTGCTTTTTAGACATCTTCATAATAATAAAATAAAAACTATAGGAAAGCACTGTTTTGATGGATTAGACAACCTTGAAACCTTGTAAGTATGTTTCTTAAAACAATTTCTTGTTCAGTGTTTGTCTCATTCTCAGCTTAATCAAGGTTGCCATACTGTTATGATGAAGGTTTTGCAAATCAGGCACTGTGCAACACATGCCACTAACACTTAGGTCCAGCTCAGGTTTTGGAACTGAAGGCTGGTATCAGTGCAGTGCTCCACCAAAACTAATTAACTCTGTTGAGAAGCAGGTAAATATTAGCCTGGGTGAAATGTCATGCTGGATGATGTGGCTCTAATGTTCTTAGCCCTGATCTAGCTGGTGTATCTTTGCATAGCACTCCACTGAGTCAGGTGGATGTATCACAAGTGTTTGAGTGGCCCCAGGCGTGATAAGGGACAAATATTTGTTTCTCAGGTTTGCTGTAGGATTAAACATATTTAAGATACATTGCCAAAACTGTTGTGTGACAATAGGAGGTTTCCAAGGGGGCCCCAGTGGGCTGTTTCCTCACTGCTCCTCCTCCTCCAGAGTGCCTCATGGGCAAGGAAGGGCTTTCAGCTGCTTGGGTTACATCTCCCGTTTCCCTTGCTCACTCAGTGAATATCTAATAAGCAATATCTCCCTTAGCTGTGCATTTTGTTATGCTTAGGAGAACGTTAAATAAATAAAACTAAGGAAGGAGGGCAAGGGCAAGCCAGTGACAGCCTCTGTTAACTTGAGGAATTTGGATGAGTCCAGAAATGCTGCTTACTCCATCTTGTCAGTCTCTTAGAACCTCAGTTAACTAATGACATTCTGTGTAAATACACGCAGCTGATGTGAGACTGAAAATGGGTTTTGCTGCTTGTAAAGGAATCCCTTTTGCAGAAAAAAAGACTGTGACAAGTCCTGACATTACTGCTAGAACAGTGCAATGAGAATTCCACAGATCCCTGTCACCCGTGTATTGATTCGGTGTCATGAGACTTCCCTGTGCTTCTAATTTATTTTGTTTGTAATTGCTTTTGCTATGAGGTCTGCTGTTACCTAATGGCTTCTTTACTATTTGTTTTATAAAACCTGGACAGAAAGTTTTCTTAGTAAATTAATAAAGAGTAATCATTTTTACTAGGGTTCTTTTTTATTATTTAATAATCTTTGAAATCATAGTTCATTTCCATGTAAATTCTGTTGAAGAAAACTCTGTGAGGTATTGAAAAATACTGAGCTTTGCCGTAAGGAAATATTATTTGACTTAATATGAATAATCCTCTGGATAATATTAAATATCTTACCTAAGTTATTAGTTGGTTATAAAGCATGTAAAACATCAGAAGACTAAATCTAAGTTGAAGTTATTCTTTGGTCTAGTTAAAGGTGTTCTGAGAACTTTTTACTTTCATTGGACTGTCTTAAAGAAAAACTGTTTTGACAATTCATGACTACTATTAAAATTTTTTAATGTTCTTGCTTTGTTTCTTCTAGGGATTTAAATTATAATAACATGGTAGAGTTCCCTGAAGCCATAAAAGCACTCCCAAGTCTAAAGGAGTTGTGAGTATTACTTATTCTCCCTTTTCACTGGTTTCTTTCTCCTTTCCATAAATAAAAAAAAGAAAAGAAATTCCTGGATTTAAGAGTGTTTGTCTCATTATGCAGCAGCCTAAATCAGTTTTAAGTTATGCTAAGTGAAGCTATAATTAAAGAAAAATATAATCATCATCTAGAGAGGGAATGTGTTGAAAATTATTTTGGAGTTACATAAGCAAGCAATTTATTCAGGAGAACCATTAGCATAGATCTTAATCACAAGCTGGTTTTGGCTTCCAGTAGCAGAATTAAGTATTCATTGATCATACATGTTTTCTTTGTCCCCTTCTTAAGAGAGGAGTAAGAAAAGTGAAAGTACAGCATCATGTTTGGACAGAATAATGTCTTTCTAATGAAATATTTTCAGTTTAGCTGATGTGCAGTGGGCAGAAATCATACCTTTAAAGTTATTCCTACAGTTTAACTTATTCCTATTTAATTGCAGTCTTGGTTTTGGCAGGATTGGGAATTGAGTAGATGTGAAGAAAATAACTCTTGGTTGAATCTGCTGGCAGTGTATTTTTAAATGTTGATTTTCTTCTTTACTGATCTCTTTAGGGGATTTCACAGTAACTACATTTCCATAATTCCTGATGGTGCATTTGCAGGAAACCCCCTTCTACGAACGATGTAAGTCATTTTCATGCATCTATTTTTAGCTGTTAGCAGACAGTGACTCTAAGAACAACCATTGAAACATGTTTTTCATTTCCCAGACATTTGTATGATAATCCTTTGTCTTTTGTGGGGAACTCAGCATTTCAGAATCTGTCAGATCTGCATTCCCTGTAAGTACTCTCTTGACAGTATAGTACAATGAATGGGTATGAAATATGGTGACTAAGAACTCAAAATAAATAAATTTTCTGACTCCCTCTTACCTTATAATTTTCTTGCAGTAAGTTTTAACAAAATTGTTATTGTTGGGAATACCAGTTTCTTCAGAAGCTCTAGTAAATATCCTCTACAAACTTTTTTTTTATTACCTTTCATAAGACACATAACCCCAGGCTAAAAGCTCAGGTTCTTACTTAAACAAACTGCAATATGTCCTCAGTGTGTTTTTTGAACGGGGATGTACATTGTGAGAATGTTTTGCAGGTTAGTGCATGCATGCCCTCAAAAGATATCAGTTCTGGGGGTGACAAATAAGCAAAATGGAGTGAAACTTTGAACTGCAAACTATACTTTTCATAAGTGTATTGATACCACTCTTTCCAGTTTGATGAATTCCAGTTGTTTGCTCATGGAGGAGTAATTCATCAAGCAAAGAAGTATAAAAAGCAGTGAAGAGATCATCTTTCACACACTGTTCAAGTGTAAAATTTAAATAAAAGCAATGAGAGTGTTAGAATGTCTTCTTAGTGCAAATATCTACCTGATAATGAGATTGAATGTCACAACTCAATTTCATAACAGTTTACAGCTAATTTCCGTGGGGATTTTTTTTAGGGTCATTCGGGGTGCCAGCATGGTGCAGTGGTTTCCTAACTTGACAGGAACTGTAAACCTGGAGAGCTTGTAAGTATCTTCTACAGAAATAAATTTCAGTAATTTCTTGGGTTTGCTTCTTGTGAAGTAATAGAAATACTATAAGTGGATCTGGAGAGGAACTGCATATATTTCTCTTCCTGTCAATAGATGTAATGATACAGCTTTTCTTACTGTGATACCTGGGTGCCTCTTGAGATTTTGAGGCACTGTTTTTTTCAGTAGGGTAAGCTGATAAAAGCCTATGAAAAGGCCATTGGTACTAAACCCCTCTCACAGAACTGAAAAACAGAAAAGTTGTCCTCTTCCAAAAAAAAAAAAAAAAAAACCAAAGAAAAAATTTGGTGAGTGAATCTAGCACCCCGATAGCTGAGACACCATCCTTATTCTGCTCTTATATATGCTTGTTATGCCATCTGCCATCAACAATACAGGCATTTAGATATGTGACTTTGTTGGTGTGGGTTTTTTTTTCCACAGAACTCTAACAGGGACCAAGATAAACAGTATTCCTGTTAATTTATGCCAGGAGCAGAAGGTCCTTCGAACTTTGTAAGTAGACATATTGTGCCTCTCTTTTCATCTGCATCAGAATGCTTTGAAAGAAACTTTAATTTAGAGCAAAAGTATTGCTTTGAATTGCTCATACTAGTAGTTCTTTCAAAGTTGGAAATTTTGGTTTTCTGGTTCTTCATATCAAGACGTTTGGCAGAGTTGATGTAATGCCTTATATTCCCTAAACAGAGTCCCCTTTGTAGGGATGCACTATATTTCTTTCATATGTTATAAGACATATGTAAGATGGTGCTGCAGAGAACAGTCTTTGCATGTTCAGATTCACTCTGCCACCATTCATCCCTAACACAACATCTACATTCAGAGGTTAAGGAAGAGTTTAGTTATAGTGCTTTGACTTTTCATGTCCAGGAACATGGGACAGAGCATCAGGACCCAAGAGAAATGGAGATGAGGATTAGGAAGAAGGTAGCAATACAAAGCTCAAACAGAAAAAGCAGTAAGGATGTGTTAAAATTAATGCAAAAGCCCCCAAAGTGGTAGCTGAAGCCATCAGGACATTAGGGATAAACCATGTTTGTGAAGGATACACGCAGGAAAATGTGGAACAAAAGCAAATCCTGAAAAAGGGAGGAGAAAAAGTATGCTCTGTTTTATATAAGTAAAAATGGGGAGAAGGAATGATAGGGTGGGATTTATTTTCAAACAGCAGTTTATCTTTTGAATAGAAATTTTAAGATTATTAGCTTGTTCTAGTTTCTTTTTCTTTTTTTTTTGTTGCATAGTTTCAGAGAACATTCTGAGCTTTCCCAGCTCTGCTTAAGGAGATACCAGCACACTACATCAAAACTGGCACCAAATTCCTGCATTACATACAATTTATCCAGTTTATTCTGAAAAAAGCAGGTTATCAGTAAACTTTTTTATATTACAACTCTCAAAATTCGGGGAACTTGTACACTATGTTTTTAGGGTATGTGTATACCCAGATATACACTTGGGGTTCCTTCTGTGATTTTCTCTAAACTGCTCTTAGTTTTTCCACAGAATGGTACTAACAGGAAGATTTTTCTGTCAGTCTGTTTAACAGTTATCAGTGATGGGAGGTTTCAAATAGAAAGGAGTGTGAACTAAGCATCTTTTTCCTATTTTCTGTTTTGAAGGGATTTGTCTTATAACAATATAAAGGACCTCCCAAGTTTTAAGGGCTGCCATTCCTTGGAAGAAATGTAAGTTGAAATAAGTGTTGTTTATCTTTATTAACTCCTTAGTATGCTGAGTCCACGTCCCTAGAAACTTTTTTGCTTCATGTTTGATTGTAAGTTTCTAAAATAAAGGACAGAGATGACCACCTTCTGTGAGGAGTGGAGTGTGCTGGACAGAGAATTCAACCACGTGTGTTTTCCTCAACTAGCCAGTGTTTAATTATCCCTGTGGCACAAAAGAAATGAAAGACACACCTCAATCCCATGTATTGCTGTGCACATAAATGGAACGAGCATTTATATCTTTTCCTTCCTGCCTGTTATCCCTTCCACTCTTCGGTTCCCTCCAGCCATCAGCATGGGCTTGTGTAAAATGAGTTTTTTCCCCGGTCCCTGTAAGACACATTTAAAGCCCATCTTTGTTTTTCCTTATTTCATTGCTTTAAATCTACTTAAGCTCAGTTGCCAGACCCTACGCAATTTTTCCACTTGTGTATGTTCTTACTTCTCCTTCTACCTCTCAAGTTTCTATCCCCTTAATCAGAGTGGGGCTAGCAGGCCTATGGACCTTTGTTGTACTCATGACATCTCCAGGCTCATACCCATTGTTCATTGTAAAGGGAGCTAGTGAACTGGAATTAAAATTTCCCCACTAGCTGTTGAGGCATTTGTCAATATTTTCCTTTCATAAATCTGCATTTTGGAAAATGGAAGTGTACCTGTGGTTAAAATATGCCTAAAGACTTCCTGCAGAATGGAGTACAGTTGTTTTAAATCTTAGTGTGACTCTTCAACATTCATTATATTTAGATTGAAAGTAATTCAGTCCACACTTAACAGTCTTTTCTAAATTAAATGAGTTGTGCATTGGACAGAGGTGCCACGAAAGTGCTTCATGGTTGTATTAATGTAGCTAATGCAAAACAGTTAAACAGTCTGCCCACCAGGGGAAATGAGAAAAATCCTACCATTGATAAGGCTAAATACATGCATTAGCAGGTACCAAGCTCTCCCTTGGTTTGAAGTCAGCCCAGTTAGCTAATAAAGTTCTGTTTCTGCTTCTTCCCTTTGCAGTTCCTTACAACATAATCAAATACATGAAATTGCAGAGGACACCTTTCAAGGACTGTCCTCCCTTCGTATCCTGTAAGTGTACATAGCTACAGTGCTGAGTAAAACAAGATCATGTTTTTGATTGCCATGTAAACAGATGTCAGGGTTTGGTGCTATAAATTTGATTGATGGCAAAAGGCCAGGTATGCTGGATCCTAAGATAAAGTAAACCAAGTACAAGAGATACTAGCAGCAGCCAGTTTCAGCCCTGTTCCTTCTACTCTCTATTTTTTTGTAACCTATATTTTTATATATATGAAGACTGAAAATGAGATCTTTTTTCCCAGTGCTCCACTATTTTGCATTATAACCATATTATTCCATTATGTAATATTTATTGGAGAGATCCTATCTGTTTTCTTCAGGAGGAGCAGATCAGTAAACAAAATTATCCTGTCCCTTTACATCTCTAGGTATATGAAGATTATATGAGAAACATTTTAAATTATCAGGAAAAAAAATCCACAAATTGACAGGTATTTTAAATAGAGTAAGTCATGGTGGCCCAGCAGAAGCTGGAGCTGGATTTTGACATCCAAAAATGCAGATGCTCTTCTGCCTGTTCTTTTGGTTTCTTCCCCACCTCTGCCAGTTGCCCTGCTAGAGGTGCAGTTGTCACCAAAGTGGTTGTCCTGGCACCTTCGTGCTGGGAATAGGTGGTGCCAGAGCCAGCCTCTGCCTTGGGAGAACAGGCTGTGCTCCTGGAAGGAGAAAGGAAGGGAAAGGGAGCAGGAGTGGGAGATGGATTCAACTGTGGGGATGAGGTGAAGCAGGATACAGCTGCCTTACCAAGGGATTTGGCTGCTACTGCACCTGGCTGACTGGGAAGAGAGGGGAAATGATCTTAGCTTTTTTTCTTAGTACAGTGGCTGTTACAAAGATTTGGTGAAACTGCTAAAATAATCTCCCTTGGCATTCATTGCAGGGACCTCAGTAGAAATCGGATTCGTCAGATCCACAAAGAAGCTTTTATCTCTGTTGGAGCTCTTGTTAACCTGTAAGTAGGCTATTTGTGCAGTCACCTCCTCTCTCTATTATAAAACTTCTGAGGTAGTGAATATTTTTAGCTTAAAACTGATATATGCCCATCATTTAATATCTGTAAATCTGGAAGCCTCTTGCTAGCTGAACATATGCAGGGCACACTTCTTTAGAGTGCCTGCTGCACTGACAGGTATATGCCAGACCACAGACTTCTGTGAGACTTTAAATGTCCTTCCTGCTTCAATGAAGTGTATGCTATAGGGTCTTCAAACTTACTTTGTTTGTAACACTGTCTTAATATTCACATTCCAGAGACCTAAGTTTCAACGAACTCACTTCAGTTCCAACTGAAGGACTGAGTGGGCTGAACCAGCTTAAACTCACGGGCAATTCTGAGTTGAAAGAAGCTTTGGCAGCAAAGAACTTCGCAAAACTCCGGTAGGTTGGTAAATAACACCACAGAGTGCCTCCTTTGTTCTCACAGCAACAAGCAATGTGGCAATAAATGAAGCCAGTTTAGACAGTACTCATGACAAATGATCAGGCCCTTTGCTGAGTCCTGTAGTGCCTCAATGCTGGTGTATATAAATGGGCATCTGACTCTTCTGGTGTAAGAAACCATTTGCAGACAATTTTCGCAGTGTCTTTTCTGTTTTTCCTCCACCACTTTCCAGGCAGACACCATCTCACTTGGGAGGAGTGATTTGGGTGGATTTCCATTTGTTATTGAACTGAGCACTTCTGTCTTTTACTGTGGAAAATGGGAGCAGATGCACAGGTGTCTCGTTCCATGATCACCATGCTTTATACATATGCCATTTGTTCTTGGAGGCAAATGATAAGAGTAACAATAATCACTCAAATGGAAACTTGTGACTGATTTCTGTGGGAGGTGGATCAGACAGGGATGAACTGCTTTCCATTTTCAAAGATCTTTCTGCACGTTAAGAAGAAGCAGTTATAAATTATTTCCCACACTGTCCAATGGAAAAAGTGGAGATGAAGCTACTGTTAATTTGTCTAAGGCCAGTAAAAGAATCCATGTCACTTTTAGAATCAAGCTTCAACAGTACTGTGGAAACAGCAGATTGTTTTTCAGGTTTTGATCTGTGTTTGAGAATTCACACTTTCTGGGATTCTTTAGACTGACGTCCCTCCTAAATATTTACAAGAAGAGAATTCAGGAGCAATACTGCAGATAGTTGATAATGTAGTCTTGAGTCAGAAAAATTAGCTTCTGGTCTGCTATTACTTCATTGCTTATGTGGGTTATGTGGGTTTTTTAGAACTCTGTGTGCAGGTGTACTTCTCTGCCGGAATAGTAGTATGTACCATTTCTGCCAAACACGTGTAAAAAAAATTAGAAATCTTATTTTGGTACCACAAATGAAGAGTGAGATGGAAAGACGTAACTTAAAAGCTTGTAGTCATCTGGGAATTAACTTTCTTACAAAACAGTTACTCTTTAATTAGCGTGCTTATTTAGTTTTCAGTTTCATTTGTACAGCAACGCCACAAACACTGATCAGAATTTGGTTTGCATACAGAATAGAATGAATAGTAGAGGGCTAAACATAGTAACATTTTCTTTGTGCTTCTCACAGCAGGCAAGACTTGTATACACCACCTGTCCTTTATCTCAGTGTAAGAGTTTGTCAGAAATGGTTATGCCTGCTCCAAATTGAAGTAGTTTTTTATTGGCAACTGCAAAAAAAGAAGCTTTAAGTTTAGCACTGAAGTGTGCTATCTAAATATTTTTAATAGATGGTAATCTTAACTTTGGTTACAATGCTTACCAGTCTTCATTGTTCTGCCTGTATTTCAGGTCACTCTCTGTACCATATGCTTACCAGTGCTGTGCATTTTGGGGTTGTGATTCTTATTTAAACTCTAATGCTGAAGATTCCAGTCGCCAAGATCAAGGTGCCTTGATGGATCGTGAGAAGGGTAAATGTTTCATTGTACTTAACCAGCATTATTGTTTTGTGCTGGACTCAAATAACAGTGTATGTTGTCTTTGAATAAGGGAGTATGAGAAATGTAAATCTTGATAGGGCTACAAAAGCTGAAAGTGCTTAGCAATTGCTAACAAATAGCAGTACCTTGTTCCTTCTAAATATGTGAAAGGTATTTGTTGGGCGCTGTAAGACTTGCCTGTAAGGGGAAAAAAAATCAACTTTAAAAAAAAAAATATTCAAACTGCAAATATTGCTTCTGTCATGGTTTTACTGTTCTCAGTGTTTCAACCTTCCTATTCAGACAGGGCTTGTCCCTTCCACTGTCTGTTTCAGAGTCCTGGTGATCAAAGATGTTGCTTTGTTATAAAGCATCGTGAGTACCTGGGTCAGGCAGGAGTAACTCAAACTGCTGCAGCCATTTCTGCACTGAGCTTTTGACCTTATGTGGCAAACCAGAGCAACTCCACTTGTTGAAGGCTGGAGAGCTGGTGAACTGTTAGGTGTTTGATCCCTCAAAAGACTACTCCCATCCTAGGCAGCTTCACTGCATTTCACTTTTATTTTCTTTCTATGACTAACGTGTTTTTCACTTTTACAGCTGATGTTCTGAGAAATGAGGAAAATGAGGAACTGGGACAGACTATTATTCACTGTACACCAGCAACAGGTAAATCCTGTAACGTGCTTTAGCCACACTGTGAACTTCAGGCATGGTGTTAGCAAAGAGCTGGCTGCAGAATTACATCTTTTATTCCTGGTAATCATTCTGTGCACAGGAGATTAATTTATACAATGCTTTGGGTGAAACATCACTTGATGTCAGTTTTGGATGAGCAATCACAAAGATTCGACTGAGCTTTAGACACGTAGCACTTTATTGGAGAACTATGCTAGGAAAAATACTGGAGTTTCTTTCCATGAGCAGAACAATCAAGATTGTAATACTTATATTTGGAGTCTGCTGTATTTAATGCACTGTGCCCCGTAATTCTGCTTTATTTTTGCCAAGGAGATGTCTGTGGGGCAGACTGTAATGAATGCTCACCTGTTTCAGTGGCAGTTCAGCCCATGTTCTAAAAGCTTGACTCAAGACTGCTGTCATTGGTGGCTTTAACGAAGCTTGATGTCTTTGCAGGAGAGTGGATGAGGAACACTCACCTGATCTGTTCCCCAGCCCTGCTGTAGCTGCATTAAGTGAGAGCAGAGGGCTGTTACAAGTAGTTGGAGTAGGCAGTAGCATCTTAAACTGCTAGAGGCACTTGTGCAATGAACAGTCTTATTGGCATACCAGAACTACCAATTCAGGCTTGAACGGTCCATGAGTGTTGAAAGTCTTTGATTTTGCAATGAATATTTCCATTCCAGGCTTTTTTTCTGCCCTTCTGCTTCTCTTTCTCAAACTGCAAATTTCCATACATAGTTCCACTCAGCTCCTGAAAGCAATTATGGTGGTGCTTCCTACTTCCTTGCCTTTGCCACAGCCTCTCCAGAGGATTCCTTCCGTACATCTTGTATGCTCCTGTTTGCATAAAAAGGAACACATAGATGGGGGAAACAGTATGCTTCCAGTAAAGTTACTTCTGGATGAGCAGGAGTTATCCAAGTCTTATTTCATTCTTTTCTCCTAACTTGTATTTTACATTATGAAAATCTGTTCATTCTCCATCTTTTGGGCTAGCTCGAGCTTTAGTATCCAGCATATCACAAGGATTTCTTGATCACAGCCAAAAAGAACTGTGGTCAGACAGTCAAAGATATTATTAATGTCATTGTACATAATCTGAGAGTTAATTTGTTAATGCTGCTTATTTGCTTTTGATCTCCTGTTCACAGAATGAGAATTCAGATGGTGTGTTACATGGGTTAAATCTTTGAAGTTTTCAGTTCTGTCTTTTTGCCCATACCAGAAATGCTGTAGTAGATCTAAAAGGAATGAAGAGCTTGTTTTACAAGTTCAAAATTTGCCTTGTTTTTCACCAGTCCCTCCCATACTAACAAGTTTCTGTGCCATGTTGTCATCTGGTCATAAGTAAGATTCTCCACCCACCATGTAAGTTCTGAATCACTGCTCAACTCGTAGATCCACCTTTACTTTGCCTAATGGCAGGAATGGGTTGCTGAACAGTGGTGTTCAAGTAGCTCAGGTTCTCTGAAAGATGTGAAACTCATCCTTCTGAGAATGAATTTTTCCCCTCCTCCCACACGGGCTGGAAATATCAGTGAGAGAGAAGGGTAGCTTTTAACTCTAAGGATAGCAAGGCTTCAGGAGAAAGATAGGAAAGGGTGGTGGGTTTTGTTTGTCTAAAGTACTGCTACTAGAAAAATGGCTTCAAATTGATTTTTGTAAGCACAGAATTGACATTTTTAAGTTTCCTAAGTGGGAAGTTGTTTTTATTTTTATGTAGATCAGCTTAGCAGGTATTGTTGTGTCATGTGAATGTATTGTAAAACTGATTATTCTGGCATGGATGCCTTACTTGGGAATACCTGCTAAAAAGGGATATTACTGCTGATTTTACTGGTCTGTTAATCCATTGAGCACCATTATTTCATGTCCATAAATGAAGCTTGCTCATTTAAACAAAATATTAATTTTTGTCTTGTCAGTTCATTAATTGCTGGAAGTTGCATTAGGCCTTGGGAGACCCTTGCACTGACATTTAGTCGTTCTGTGCAGTTCTGTTTCAGCCCATGTTAGGGATGGGTTGTCCTTATCTTTCCCCTGCCAAAAGGGAAGGCATGTGCTGTGCAGAGCCAGGGTCACAGGCTGAGTCTGGCTCAGAAGCTCCAGCCTTTGCACAGTTTGGCATTTTCCTTCAGCTCCCTGACTGCAGGGAGGGATCCCGAGCTGTTGAGCTTTGGACAGTTAGCAGTGCCTAATGGGGATATAGGAGAGGTTCAACTCTTCTAACTGTTACTTAAAATCAGTAGGACTTCCCTGTGGAATAAATAGCAATTAGAAGGATTAGAAGGGTAAGCAATAGTAGTGACCTTTCTTCCTTGTCTTGCCTTCTGTTATTTCGCTTGCTGGGCTTTTTTTACTATTTAAGCATTTTTAAGTGGCGAAAGAAGAAAAAAATCTTTTTCCCATATGGCTTTCCAAGCTCACAGTGTGTTTCAGTGACAAGGCAGGGCTTGTGGTAAATTCCTGTCCTTATTGAAGCTGATTAAATTGAATTTGTCGGCTGTTTTACAGATGTTTCCTTGTGACCAAAAGTTACACCAGAAGGCATGTTTGTGAATCATTTTTTGAGAGAACATGTTCCTTCTAAAAAAGTCCTTCCCCTTACAAGTGGGTTGTGAACATTTGCTTTCACATTTTTTGCCAATCTTTTTTTATGATGTATAAAATCTCAATAAAATAAAGTATTTGGGTGGCACTAATAAAAGCTATTTTGAGTAGCTAAAAGTAATTAAGTTGGTTTAGCTAGCTTGTTTATACAAAGTGTTCTCAAGTGACCATTCACTTTGGTAATTATTATTTCAGGCATAATTAATTAGTAAATAGCTTCAGCAGAATAGTTTACTTTCAACTGACCTATTTAGCAGTTGAGCTGTGTACTCTATTCATTAATTAATGAGTACTCTTGTAATACCTTTTCAAAATCTTGCTTGTTAAGGCAGAATTTTTTCCTAAATTGGTTGTCCTTCTCTTTGTTTTTTGTTTTCTTCTAGGTGCCTTTAAGCCTTGTGAATATTTATTGGGCAGCTGGATGATTCGACTTACTGTCTGGTTTATTTTTTTGGTTGCTTTGTTCTTCAACCTGCTTGTCATGTTAACAATATTTGCATCCTGTACTACATTGCCATCTTCCAAACTGTTTATAAGCCTGATTTCTGTCTCTAACTTATTTATGGGAGTCTATACTGGTATTTTAACTTTCTTGGATGCTGTCTCTTGGGGAAGATTTGCTGAATTTGGCATATGGTGGGAGACTGGCAGTGGTTGCAGAGTTGCTGGGTTTCTTGCAGTCTTTTCATCAGAAAGTGCCATTTTTTTCCTGATGTTGGCAGCTGTTGAACGGAGCTTCTCTGCGAAGGAGTTCATTAAAAAGGGGAAAAGCAATCGCCAAAAACAATTTCAAATTGCAGCAGTTTTTGCTTTCCTGTGTGCCGTGGTAGCGGGATGCTTGCCACTTTTTTATAAAGCTGAGTACTCGGCATCCCCCCTTTGCTTGCCCTTCCCCACTGGAGAAACGCCCTCACTTGGTTTCACAGTAACTTTAGTGCTCCTGAACTCGTTAGCGTTTTTGCTAATGGCTGTTATCTACACTAAACTGTATTGCAACCTGGAAAAAGAGGATCTCTCCGAAAACTCCCAGTCCAGCACAATTAAGCATGTTGCTTGGCTAATCTTCACGAACTGCATCTTTTTCTGCCCTGTTGCGTTCTTCTCCTTCGCGCCGTTGATCACTGCGATTTCTATCAGCCCCGAAATCATGAAGTCTGTTACTTTGATATTTTTCCCGCTGCCTGCTTGCCTGAACCCGGTCCTGTACGTATTCTTCAACCCAAAGTTCAAAGAAGACTGGAAGATGCTCAGGCGCCACCTGACCAGGAAGAACGGCGCGGTAGCAATCGCCGTCAACGCTCAGGGGGGCTGCCCCGCGCAGGATTTTTACTACGACTGCGGCGTTTACTCCCACCTGCAGGGTAACATCGCCGTGTGCGAGTGCTGCGAGTCGCTCCTTCTATCCAAGCCCGTGCCCTGTAAACATTTAATAAAGTCTCAGAGCTGCCCCACGCTGGCAGTGGTGCCTTGCCAAAGGCCGGATGGCTACTGGTCGGACTGTGGCACCCAGTCGGCCCACTCGGACTACGCGGACGAGGACGACTCCTTCGTGTCGGACAGCTCGGACCAAGTGCAGGCCTGTGGCCGCGCGTGTTTCTACCAAAGCCGAGGGTTCCCTTTGGTTCGTTACGCCTACAACATACCAAGAATTAAAGACTGAAAAGGCTTTCTGCCACCAGCTGTTCCAATAAAGAGGTATAATGCTTTGCAGACTGTTGCCTGTTTTGACCTTTCGAGCAGGAAGCACTTTTGTAATCATTGTTTAGTGTCGTTTGTAAAGAAGGGAAGCGGGCAGCAACTTCTTGAGCCATACATTTAAAAAAAAAAAATTAAACAAATAAATCAATTGCCCTGACTGTAAATAATTGGTAAACCAAATTTGTTACCCGATATTTTTACTCTTTCCACGCAACAGTGGTTTCTTTTATACAGTTTTTACATGCTAATGGTGTGTTTCCACATTGTGCTCCAGTTGTACTTTGCTTCTGCTGTTGGCGAGGTAAGTTCTGTTGATTTCCCTCCCACCCCCCCGCCAAAGCACAATATAAAGGACAGCTGTTTGATATTATAGAAATTATTTTTAAATGTAACTTTTCTATAATTAAGCAAAAAAAAATCTCTTGCTAGCTTTGTATAGTGTATTCAGCATTGAATCTCAGGATGAATTTTATTGCAGGGCCAAAAAAGGGATTAATTCTCCCATACGTAACTGTGACAGCAATATAGGAATACTATGTTTGTTTTGTATTTTAAGCCAACATTCAATTAAAAGAAAAAAGGGTTTGTTGCAGTAAAGCACTTGTAATCCACGATATTCTATAGATTAGGGGAATAAGAATATGAGGTTGTCAGGAATAGTAGGGTTGAACATGTTTTTCCAGTGATGATGCATTACTTCAGGTGAACCACAGCAAGTTTCTTCAGTATTATGCAGTCAAGTCATACCATTGGAAGGAATGTTGATGTATCAGGGGGTGTTAGCAGTGCTGTCAGTGTACACAGCTCATGTCTTTGCAGAAAGACTGACTAATGCTCTGCAGCCTATTGAATGTTACAGCACTCCAGTGATACTTATGGATAGACTGAGCAAATGGAGGGAAAATGCAAAGCAATTTGGCAATGAAGAAAAGCATTTTTCCAATTATTTTACTAAGAGTGAAGTACACTCTGTGAAGTCACTGATTTTCACATAAATCAGTGCAATCTTTTTAAACCATTAAAGTCCTGAGACCCTAATGATTTAAGTACAATCAGTGATCCATTTTCTCTATATTTAGTTTGAAATCTGATGGATATAAAGTTATGAATGCATGATTAAGTATTTATGTATGTTTCTTGAACAATACACTAAATCAAGAGCAAATCCACTGCCGTCCCAGTCACTCTGGAGACATTCTCAGTAAGAATTAAAGCTAGATTGCTGTTTTGAGAATTAAACTGTACATACTGTTCATACAATGAATTTTTATCTTTGTATTGTAAGTTATTTGATAGAACCCATGATGGAAAATGTGGCTTCAGTTCATTTTGTTAATTAAAGCTACCTCCTAAACAATAGTGGCTGCCAGTAGCAGAGTGTTTAAAATGTGGTTTATATACTTTTTGCATTGTAAATAGATGTGGTTGTATATTGTCACTGTAATAAAAACAGAATCCTTGTATATCAAAATCATGTAGTTTGTACAAAGTATGGGAGGATTATTTACTGTATGCTGTTAATTTTGTAAGCCAAAATATTCACGTGTAAAAAGGGAAGAAAACCAACCCAGAGTTGTTAATTCTTATATTTACACTCATGAATATTACATCTGCAATTAGCATGGAATGTTACACTGAAAGCAAATAAAGGGTACATGAACATTGATTGTTATTTATCTCTGTTTTTCAAAAGTTAAGGCTGAAAATGGTGCACATGTAGAATTATTGAGCATAAATAATGTGTCATCTGCTCTTGGCTGCATGTGGTGAGTTCAGGAAAGAACTGCCAGAAAATTAAGAAAGCTGCCAATTTACATGTGGATTTATGATCTCTGACTAATGCTGTCTTGGCATTCAAAAGATTAAAACCTTCAGTGAGGTGTTTGCCCTCTTACAAAGCAATCTTGTGATTATAGATATTATGCATTGTATTTGAGTTAAAATGTTTTTAGTATGGCTTGGATAATCATACAGATTATAATTTTCATATTGGTACTTTTTTATGTTGAGAGTTGGGTGGTTTTTTTTTAAGCTATCATTTTGTTAGAGTCACAGTCTGTCCCACATTCCCTCTGTTAAGGTGACACGAATGCTTCTCAAAAAGGACTATAAATGTCACCTGCCATTTATAATCAGTAGAGAAGGAAATCCAAGCATCAGTCTTCCAAAGAGCCAGTTGTATTTTCAAAACGTGTTCTTGAGAATGGATTTATTTCTTCTGATTCTTCACTGCAATGCTGTTAAAAAGGTCAGATGTGATCCATTTGAAGTTCCGGTACTTCATTTTACATCAGTATGTTTGTGGGGTTCAGCTGTGCTAGTGGTTAACTCTTACTGCAGTCAGCCCAGTGTCTTCCAGCACACACAGGTTCTGTCTGCTGCTGGTAGAGGTGAAAGAAGACAGGCAGCAGCTACTAAAACCAGCCCACCAAGAAGCAGTGCTGCAGAGCTTGCCTCTCTCAACGTGACTACGTGCCTGAACGCCCGTGGACAATCACATAAGGAGAACCTGGACAAATCCAGCTGTCAGGTGCTTAGAGCCACCTTTGTTGTGTCTTTGCTGGTCAAGCTGATCTCGGGCTAGGGCACAATGGAATGTTCAGATGTTCACATCTCACTCCTGCTCCAAAAGCAGTGTCAAATATATGGACACCTTGCCTTAAAGCGGTGTTGCGTTAGCAATGTGTGGGATTTTTGTTACCTTTGTACCAGTGGCTTTTTGAGCTGTCCCCTCAGCAGCCTCCTCCTCAGCTAGGCAAAGCTTCCTAACTTCAGTTTTGAGACTCAAAAACCTCACGTTACACCCTTCTGGAGGTCTGCAGAAAATAAATGTTCCAATTTTCTGGAGTCTGAAGCAAGCTGAAACTGTTTTTACAGTGATAGTGTCACATACCTTGCTTCTAGACCTCCAACAAACTGTCATACTGAATTCCAGTGCTGGATTTAGCAGTCAAAAAGAATTTGCTGTTGAATTTAAATGAAAAAATTAGGGCAAGGAGAGAGCATTTTTTTGTTGTTGTTGTTTTTCTTCCTCATCTGCCATTGTGAGGAAGCAGTTTTTTGCAGGGAGACAGAGTCACAAATAGTATTGCCAAAGGTATTCCCAACCTTTCCCCCATTAAGAGTAATTTCTTACTTATGGCTATTAGCCTGCTCTGTGGCAGTATGGTGGGGAAACTGAGCATTTTCATTCTCTTACAAAAATTATGCATCTGCTTTGCAGCTTTTTTGTCTAGAGTCCTTTTGCCTCTTTTCATTTCTTTCCAGTGGGATTTCCTGTGTTTATTCATAAATTTACTCAGAAATTTCAAACTTACACAAAGATACCTCAGTAATTCTTTTCACTTTGACTACTATTTTTAAGCCTTCAGCTTTAGTTTACAGGGTAATGTTTTTAATTAAAAGCTCAATGCAGAGTTTGTTTCATATGTACTCTCAATAATTTTTAATTTCATAAATGTTTTTGATCTTTTACTGGTAGCATAAGTTTATTTTTTAGCAGGAGACTTGTAATATTACCTTTCACATATTGTACTGTAGAGTCTGACTGATTTAGCACTAGATGTCAGTTGAAGATGATTCAATAAATAAGGAAATGAAATCTGAAATGTCATAATACACCACAAATTGCTGTTTTCTGTACTGTTGTGTACTCTAAGAACTTGGAGGGTGAATGGACTCATATGTTTCATGGCACTACAGTAATATAAAATATAATTATTTAGATTTTACTTTAGGAA
The DNA here is from genome assembly GCF_036250125.1 of Pseudopipra pipra. NCBI lineage: Eukaryota > Metazoa > Chordata > Aves > Passeriformes > Pipridae > Pseudopipra > Pseudopipra pipra. Next base: position 1,531,391 of record NC_087554.1, on the reverse strand, counting down.
TACTAGTTAGTGGTCACTGTGGTGTTTGCTGTAGGGAAATTATTTTGATTTGAGGGTAACAAGATATGAAGTGGTCTCACTGGTTTCCAGTAACAAAAGCATAACCTGTGTCTTGAAAATTTCAACCCAAAAATGAGCAAGTAAATCTGTTACTATCTGATGCTTTAAAAGAAAGACTTTAGGCAGAAGAATAAACTAGCTAAAGAAGTGAAGGCTGTTCAAAAGCAGGAGGGCTGTGATCTCCAACTCACAAAAAAAAAAAGCTGGGTTGAGTAGGAATCCTGCCAGTTATTGAAAAAGGTGTGATTTTAAAATAACAAGAGAAAAATTCTCATCTGAAGGCCCTGCTCCTTGGAAGAGATGGCTCCACATCTGCAGTCAGCAGAACCTGGGCTGGGATAGTGGTGCGTGCAGTGTACTGCAGCCATGGGAATGCACCGTACTGCGAAGGGAAGTGAAGCAATCCAGGACCTCTCAGGTTTCACAGCCTCTAATCAAGCAGAACTACACACTCAGGCACAAAAATAGCCAGCAGACAAGTATAGGCAGTGCTTGTTCAGCTCTGACATGGAGTGTGAGCCAAGTTTCTCCCTCACTCCCGTGCCTGCCACACTATTTTTTATCACAGTGGAAAATCGGAAGACTTGGGAAACTTCTTAAATTCATCTATATTTGGTTCAAATTTTCTACTCTTTTTAAGGTCACAAGTAAAATTAAGATCTATATTCTTCAAGCTTAAGGCATGTTGTCTAAGCCTCTGTTTCTGTCTAAATTTAGTAATTTTTTTTCCTATAGGATTATTTTTATGTTTCTATGTTCCTGAATACAAGTGTGGAACTAGACATTACATCTGATCTGATTCTTTTCATTAAATCTGGGTAGTATTCATCAAGTTGAACTGAGAAGATTCCTTCTGCTGGCTTTTGTGTTTTCAGAGATTGTTTATCATATTACAGTTGAATTTCTAAAATTGAAGTATTTCATAAAGAGGAGTTGGCAATTCAAGGTACTTAGTGATTCAGACTAGTTGATTTGTGCCTAGAGTTTAATTCATTTCTATGTCTTTTACCTGTCAAATTGCTTTCTTGATATTTTCTGCATAAAAGGTTTTCTCAGATATTGTGGATGGCAGTTAGGGAGTACTTGTGAGAAATTTGCCAGGAGCATTGGGATGTTCAGACACATTGATTGGCATGACCAAACAGGTAGAAGGTATAGGTCTGTGAATACATCATGCTGTGTTTACTCTGAATTTTACTCCCTGTTGCTAGATAACTCCAAATGCTTATTCAGTAGCCTGTGGCGGTGTTGGTTCAGTTAGCACTGAAAGACTGAACTGTAGTTTCTTTAGTGAAAAATTAGGATGATTTTGCACGCTGGCATCAACCGTAGGGATGCGTGGATATATTTATTCACTACACTCAGTTGTTTGCAGCAACTTCTGTGTTTCACTGTGGCAGTTTGATTTTGCCTGTGGGCTTTAGCACTGTTGGCACTTAATTCTTACCAGGGCAGATGCTTTCTGGCACTCAGTTCACAGAATTAAGGATTTGCTGTGAAGCACTGTCCTTGTAACGTGCCATTTGCCTGCTTTGTAAGTCCTGCTATGGCCATAGGAGTTGTGTACCTGAACCTGCGGGATTGTTGTTTCAATCCTTAGTATTTTATTAAATTACATTGTTTGGGCTCTTACCTTGCCTGTGTTAACTAGGACACAGTGGCTGTGGAGGTGGCTTGACAAGTTGGGCAGAATGGTAAGAAGGATAATAATATTATTTTATACTTTCACATCTCTTAGAAGTTGGATGCTTCTGCCATTCCAGTAGCAATGCTTTGATTCCCCATAAGGTGAACTGGCTTTTGCCACCTTCTCTGTGGGCAGTCTTGCCCGACGCTGGTAGCTTGTCACAATGCTAAAGTTTGTTAATAAAAACTATTTGCCCAATATCTGCTCCTGAACCCTAAGAAATTCTCTTAATCTGTATTACAGTATATGGAAGGAAGAGACAGACTCAAATGTTTGTGTCTTTGGCAAGATTGCTGCTGCCTTGCCGTGAGACACCCATTTCATAGTTTCTGGCCATCCCAGATGATGTGATGTGGGCCTCCATCAGAAATGAGAGATGCCCAGTGCAGTGAGCTCCAGAATTCCTCAATTTAGTGACACAAGACGGGGCAACATTTTTTCTATTCATTTAAGACTGTTATTAGTCTTCACTGTGAGACAGGCTTTAAGATTGGGGAGATTTTAAAGCCTTCCTAAGATGTTCTGAAATTACCTTGGTCTGCAACCTGTTGAAATACTTGAAATTTTCCTGCTTGGAGGAAATGGAGCTTTGCTAGCAGTGCTTGTGTAGCCATGGAGTAAGCAACTTTTATACTACTTTTATTTTTTAGCTGCGTGTGGCACATACACAAAACTTCTTGTAAAACCATAGGTGGCTAGTGTTTAACAAAGCTGAGGCACTGGACTGTGTAACTTGTGCCCTAAGAATTCAATCCAATTTGAAATTGTCTTCTTCTTATAACTTTAATTGGCATGAAACTTAGGTTCTAGTGATATTCTGTTGTCTCCAATACTTAAGTCACCAGTTTAAGTTATTTTATTTGTTATTTATTTTAATGATTTTAAATTATTTTGATGGGTGTAATTCATTTGTTAGACACCGTGGCTAGTCATACTTGCTTCTTTGTTGAGCCTGATTATCATCAAATAATCTACTGCAAGTGACTGGAGTTATTTCAGCATCATCAGCATCGATTTGCTGCATAGTGGTGTCGTCAGTATTCTGGGGATGCTTAGATCAGAGATCCATTCAGGCCTTTTTTGTGGGTTTTCTTCAGTTTGCTGGAAAACCATTCCAGATGATCAACTGGTTATCAGCACATGTGATCCGCGATGGGATAATATTTAGGTTTTTTTCTTTCAGGAGCCATAAGGATATTTCTCCAACCTGCCAAAACTGCAGTTCCCACGAGACGGTAAGACAAATGAAGAAGCTCTACGACTGAAAGGGGAAAGTCATCTCTGCCTCTCCCTTCCAGTTTGTGGCTCTGCATCCCTGGGGCTTGTCTGGTTTTGCCCTCAGCAGATGACAGACATATCCCTGAGCTTTAACTTGCTCGGACAAAAGAGTTTGCTTGGCCAAAGAGTTTTCTACTATATTAGTAAGGTTTTGTGGGTCAGTGAAGGGTCTGGTGAGCAAGAGGGAGGGAGAAGTATGTGCTCCTGAGAGACAGGAGAGATGCAGCTCCTTTGGCTGAGAAATTATAGACTGGGGTGCGTGTGGCTCTGCAGCCCAAGAACCAAACAGCCCATCTTAAAATTTCCAAATTATGACCATTTGGGCATTTTTTACATTCAACCTTTATCCAACTAAAAATATATTTCTTGCTAAACTCATACACCTGGAGAATCACCTTCAAACTTCTATATCTCATGTTAATATCAGTAATGCTTCTGCTTAGTCAGCCACAGCAAAATGAGTCAATGAAGTTTTATAAAAATTTGCCCAGTGCTAGTCAGCAGTTATTTCCTTGGTTGATGACATTTGAAGGCAGTGAAAAGCTTTGGTGATACGTGTTTGTTGCTGATCCTGGGTCAAGGTGGCCCAGCATCAGCAATGAAGAAGGGACTGTGTACCTGGGATTTGGAACCACACTGGAATACTGACAAAAAAATCTACTGGTAAACAAGGATAGGAATATATATATATATATAATCTGATCTATTTATAACAGATAATTGTTGCTCATTGGAGAATTAACTGAGAGGAGAGAAGGGAAAGGACACCATTTGCCCAGCAGAGATGTATGAAAACCAAAAGTCTTTAGAATTTTAAATCGGAAACGAGAACAACGGTGGCGACCGAAAGGGGATTTTTGCAATTCAATACAAGTGCGGGCTACAAACTCCGACCGGGCCGTTGGCAAACGTAACGCTGCCTCCTCCTGATCCACTGCTGTTGCCACCTGCAGGTGAGGCGGCTGGTTCCCCTTTAGCGAACTGGTACACGCGCAAAAACATCACTAAGAAAAGGACAACTGTGAAAAGTTCCCAAAGACCAGATCGCGCGTCAACCACCCCGCTGCAGATGCCCGGGGTCGGGCCGGGGCGCTGAGGCGGGGCCGGAGGGGCGCTGAGGCGGGGCCGGAGGGGCGCTGAGGCGGGGCCGGAGGGGCGCTGAGGCGGGGCCGGAGGGGCGCTTAGGCCGGGCGGGGCGCTGAGGCGGGGCCGGAGGGGCGCTGAGGCGGGGCCGGAGGGGCGCTGAGGCGGGGCCGGGCGCTGAGGCGGGGCCGGGCCGGGCGGGGATGCGCGTCCCGGTTGCCGGGGCGGCGGGGACTGTGGGGGCCGCGGGTGCCGCCGGGAGCGCCGGTAACCGCTGGGCGCTCCTGCAAGGGCCGCCCCGCCATGAGCGGCGGCCACACTGCCCTCGGCCCGCCGTGCTCCCCCGGCTCCGGGGGCGAGGAGCCCCCCAGTCCCTCCGGCGGCTCCTCGCTGTGCCCCGCGTCCCGCTCCAGCTGCCCGAGCGGTGAGGAGGAGGAGGAGGAGGGGCAGGAGGAGGAGGAGGAAGGGGCGGCGGCCGCCCGGAGCCCGCCGGGCCATAGGTAACCCTGCGGCTGGGACCGGGCTCCGGCAGCGAGCTCAGCGCTGCCCGTGCGCGACCAGCCGGGCCCTCCGCTGGAGACCTTGGGGACACAGGATTATTTTACATAAATATAGAATTGTTTGCATAGATAAGCGCTTTAAGCGCTTTGTTCCGTGTTTGTTTCTTTGTTTGTTTTGGTTTTGGTTGTTGGTGTTTTTTTCTTGGGAAGTCTTCTTGGGGGGGCAGCTGAGTATTTTTTAGGGGTTTGTAAACTGTCTGCAAGCAGTTGACCCGAGCCTCGGGGTCTTTGCCAGATGAAAAGCTGCAGCCTTTCCTGTCATCCTTTTAAAAGCTCTTGGAGACCAAAGGGCTCCTCTTTGCCTAGCGTATGCAGCTGCGTCCAGAGTCAGTGTTGCCTGTATGCATTGCACAGTGCCCTCTCCTGTGGTTTAACTTTATTCCCTTTGAATAATATGCAAGCCTAGCGTATCTTCTTTTTATTTGGGATCTCACCAGCTTGACAGGAAAATAAATAATTCTTATTCTTCCCTTTAAAACAGAAGGAGGAAGAGCAGGCAGTGCCTGTCTTATTCTGTAGTACAGCCTTTGCCATGGAAACTTAACTAACTTGTGCATTAACTGGTGGTGAATGTAATTAGTAAGGCTGAACTGGGCTAAAAGTGCAGGTGGGACAAGGGTTCAGGATTCCAGCCTGGTTCTCACACCTCCAAGGAGAGCAGTGGAGGAATATGAACCACACTGAACTTTGCTTACAAGCACTTCTTGAAAAAAGCACTGAGAGTTCAGGAAAAGCATGTTGAAGCGTAGTCAGAAGCTTCAGAATGAAAAAGATAGTAGCCAGTTTATGGTCCCTTCTCTTTCAGCTTTTCTGTTACCTCACCGTTTACTTCTTCCCAAGAAGGAATTTGTTAACATACCTTGAAGTTCAGTAGCACTTTGTTCAAGTTACAGCATGTCCTTACAGCTTGAGATGCTCTTCGAAACAGCTTTCAGTTTTGGGGCCTGTTGCTGCAGTATTCTCTGGCAGCACTAAGGTGCAATTGAAGATGACCTCTCTTAGGCCCTGAGTTAGCACAGCCTCGTTAAACTGTGGGCACAGTATATACTTCCCTCACACAGACACCACTTCTGAGTAACTGTGTTGTACTAAGTGCCTACCAAATGTTCACAGAGCAGATTCCGGGTACAGGTGCCAGGATCTCAAAAGTATAATAATAAAGAGCACTTCTTACGTAGCCACTGCCCTCTCTACGTATGCACATACTCTGAATCTTTTTGTTGTTGTTGTCCTCTTAAAACTACACAAAAACTAGCTGGAGGCAGACGTCCAATGTGGGAAACGCAATGTTTGCAGGAGAGAAAGGATGTAAACAAGGCCTTGTGAAACGGTGTTAGGCATTTTCATACTTTCATTATGGACCAGTAGTGTTGTGTTTGATGGTGTGACGGAAGTGAATATATGGCAAATGATAATCACAGTGTTTTCTATTAATCAGACTTCACTTCTAATGCCAAATATGTCTGCCTTCTGGTGCAGTCTGAGAGCTTGAGACACAATACTGGGGAGGTGTTTCTCCCAAATTCATATTGAGGTCTTCATATTGAGTGTATTTTCCTCTGTTGAAGCTTCATGCTTATTTGTCTACAATAAATCTTTAACCTATTACTGTGAATCATTTTTTTGAGAAGTTGACAGCTTGAACTTCATAATTACTGATACAAGAAAACACATAGCAAATGTTATTTTTCTTAATTTGTTCCTTCTCCTGGTACTTTTTCTAAGGTTGCTTTAATGTGTCAGCCTTGTTCTAGTACTAGGTGCAATAATGCAAATCACGCAAAGCAGAAGAATGCGTTGAGGAAGTATCCCTGCCCAAAATGTCAAGTCTGTACAAATTTGTGGGTTTTTTCCTGCATTTGAATGCTTAATACTTTTATCCTTATATTTAATAAACTTCCAGAGAGTTACTGTCTAACAAAATGTGTTATTATGCATTCTTAAGTTGCATCCCTTATTATATGTACGTGTTAAATTTTTGGTCTTTGGTAACGCCGCAGCAGAATGTGTTGGACAACGCCAGGCTTGGGAGTGTTTGGCCTGTGCTGCCTCTGTCCTTGCACTGCCTGTGTGTCAGGGTGTCCCTGTCAGTTCTGTTATGCTACATGTCTGTGGCAGCACAGTGTAAAAGAGGGCTGGGGGCTGATGTGAGGAGGAACAAACCCTTTCCAGGTGAGTTTCAGCGTGAATCAGTTCCCCCGAACATGTCACGACCTGAGCAGCGAACAGTCATGTTAGCACAAACACACCTGGGTAAAACAACAGAGAAGAGTAGGACAAAACTCCTTTGCATTGACATCGCCCCCAAATGCTTCCTGTCACAGAAATATATTCTTAAGATGACTGGGACAGAAAATGTTTTCCAACATAGTGTTGGAGTGTTGCTGTTTCCTGTGAATATGTTACACTTTCATATTGATAAAACCCAGATATATTATGTTTAAAATATTTATGTCTGGGGTCATTAGCATAATGGATCCTACTTTTGTAGCTTAAATTCAGCAAACACTTCGTAAATATATAGGTAGGTATTTCCAGAGCCCGTACATCCCTGTAAAATACTAAAGTGGAGTCTTGTTTCACTGTTTGTTATTAAGAAGAAATTCTATGTCAGATAGAAGAAATCTTTTAAAGAAATCTTTCGGCATGTTTTCAATTTTTGTTGACTTAGAGCCTAATATACTGTCTTACTTAAGAAATAGTATGTGTATAGAATATTATAAAAGACATTTCTGACCTGAGGCTAGGACTGCTGCATTATTCATGAGTAAAGAAGTTGTAAGTGAGTTATGTAAGGTATTCTCTTAAAAGTCTAATAGAACCTTGTATAATACCATCAAGTGTTGTATGCTTTCTGCAGTTCTTAAGCACGTTTCCTGTGAAAGCTTTTTAAGGTGGAAAACTTTACCTCTTTGAGTGAACGGATTCATAATGCTGAGGTGGCTTGATATCATGAATCCGCTTCGATGGTACTTGAAAGAAGAAGAAATATTCTTGCTCTTTCTTTGCTTGTGCTAAAGGCCACTTGATACATGAGGCCTCTCTGTGGGCAAGGACAGGATGTTAATTTTAATCTGTTTTTCCTTGTTTTCCGTGTGTGAGAAGGAAGGTGACACTGATGTTACTGGTGTTCTTTTTGTTTAGGTTCTAAAAGGTAACAATTAGATCTGTTCCACAGTTTGGAGCGGGGGAGGATGGGGGTGTGCCAGGGGTGGGGAAATCACTAACAAGCTAGAATTTAACGAGTAGAATGTAGAATATAAGGGGGATGGTCAGAGGTGCACTATAAATGCCATTTATCAGTTAAGGAGGTTACTGAGCAAGTAGAAAAATGATGTCACTGTTGTCACATTATGCCATAAAAGTAAGTTTTCGAGACAGTAGCACTGCTTAACCTTTCAATCCAATACATTACAGATAATATTCCCTTACGTTTCTCATTTTTAATTCAGGAAGGCTGAAGACTCTGAAATAGTAGGAGGGACAAAAGAGTCACCTTTGAAAGATAATCTTTCGCCATGGGAAGAGTGGTTCATTGGCAAAGAGAAGGAACTGCGTGCCCGCTTCCAGGCTAGAGCTGAAGAGGTGAATACATCCAATTGGCTTGATGTTAAATCTAATAGAAGACAAGAAATACCAGGATTTTTTTTTCTTTTGTGGAAACATGAGTAGTGTTGTCCACTGTTTTTTAATGTCTTAGGTCTGCATTATGTTTGCATTTGACAGTGCTGGCATGATTCGTGTTATGTGCATTCCCTTTTGCTAAATGTTATGCTTCATTGAAATGATGCTGTATAATATTTTGCTTATCCAACTGTTAGGTAATGGTTCAAGTTTAAAAGATTAAAACATAGTTATATAATTGGTACCTCAGTTTTCATCTCGGGTACATACACCTGCACGGAGGTAGTAAAACACAACAGGGTGTGTGCTGGCTGTAAGTATGCCAAGCTCCTTGGTTAGATTTGAGGCACAGTATTGTTACCCACTTAGTGTGTAATTTTACAGCTGTTTGGTGTCCCTTCCCAGGATAGGGTTCCCTGTTACAGCATTTTTTCCCCCTCATTCTGTCTTTTGCCCCCTTGCAAGTGAACAGTTCTTGAATACCGGGGCTGGGGCACAATTAAGTGAGAGCACTATATCTTTTCTTGATTAATATGTTTGTAGTTGCAGTTGATTAAATGATACTGGTGTTGAAAATCAAACTAGAAGTATTGGATAGTGATTAGAACAATCACATCAAAGTTGGATAATTTCTCACTTTAGTTACTGATTTACTGTTTGACCTTGAACAGTGCCCTAGCTTTTCTGTGATTATCTGTAAAAGTGCATATAGCATACAACTGTTTTATGTGGGCTACCTCATGTTATTTATAAAACACCTACTGATGGAAGGTTCTGGAACAGTCTTTTAGAGGTCAGCAGAACACCAAAGTAGTTCCTTAAGCTTGAGGAATATGTTCTGATCCGTTAATATCCACCCAATGTTTCCTGACTTCCCCTTTATATTCTAATTTGGTAATTGTCTTTCCCTATTTTGATTTTTAAGTACAAAAAACGAGCCAAAGCAATTTTAGGCATTATGTAGAAAATGTGGTTTGTGTATGGATCTCTCATGTGGTCTTGATGAGGAACCAAAACAATTTATTCTTGAGTATCACACAATAACATTTGCACCATACTAAATGTAATCTAGATGTCTCTCAACTCCTCATATGTATTATGAGGAGTTATGGGACAAACATTACTTAAAGCCATGTAGAAAATGGCTGTATAGGTAAGAGTTTTATTTTTAATTTGTAAGATTTTGAAAACATTAGGTATTAAACTGCAACATAGGCAGCACAAAAAGCTTATATTTGGGGGAAAAAATACAATCAGCATTTTTGTAAGATGCCAGAAGCCAATGAAGTATATGATAGTGATATAAAAATTTATTACTACATCTGCATATAAAAAGTACTCTAAACTGATATCATAAGAAACAACTGTGAAGTCCCAGATCTTTTGCTGGCAGCAGCAAGAAGTCTGTCCTGATTGTCAAAAATGTAGATAAACATTTGGAGTAGATAGTGGATTGGGTCTTCTAAAGTAATTATAATGCCATCAGCTTTTACAGAAACCAGGATCCCTGCAACACAGATGTCTCAGAACTCAAAGGAGTGGTACTTGCTGTAACTTTGCCTCAATACAGCAACAACTGTATTTTCACACTATCTATTGTGGGTATTTGAGCTTTCTGTAGGCTCCTCTTGATGTCCTGCTAAACTGAATTCAATTCATAAGATAAAAGGGTTCTCTCTGAGACTGGCTGCAGTGTAGGAACCATAAAGTCAGTTTTGTGGAAATGATTCCATCTGTCTGTGTTTGAAGGTATGAATTTTCATTGAAAAAGAGCACTTTGTGCTAATGCTCCTGTTGGAGAAGCCAGACTTCTCAAACTGTATTCTTACTCATGTTTTTCCTTTATCAGTTAACTTCATTGGGGATACATAAGTGATTACATATACACTGTATGTCCTATAAAGATACTTGGGAATTTCTTCTCTCATCTTCAAAATAAAGCTCCTGTTTCAAAGTTTGCTAAAATCTGCAATAATTTTGGTTTTAATGAGCTTTGGGTTAAGCCTAGGTTCCTGTAGCTCTGGTACTAAAACTCACCAGTGAGTAATATTTCACTTAGCTTTTGATAGCATCCACAATGCAGAGCATTACACAATGTAAATTTTAAGTACTGTAGAAAAGTACTGCTGCAGATTAAGGTTCTGCTGACTGAAAAGGCGTTTCAATAAGCTGAGGAGTGATTTGTTCCATTGATTTGCTTCCAAAGCTTAATTAAAATATGTATTTCCAGTTAATACTCTAAAAATTATACATTTCCACTGAATGTATTTCATAATATTTCTGTGTTGACTGTCATCTATCTTTTCCAAAGTCTTTAATGAAGGAAAAATACCAAAATCTAATGCTTACATTGTTTAAACTGCAGCACTATTTCCAGTATTGGTGTAGATGGTCACCACAGATATAAGAGGTATACTTTTTCTTTAATTAGGAAATGAATATACAGCTTGAGAAGATGAAGCAAAAGCAAGAACGTGAAAGGAGGAAAAGGATAGCTGAAGAGAAACACAAGGAATGGGTCCAAAAAAAGAGAGAAGAGGTAAACATTGCTTTGGCTGCAAATATTCTAGTACATGCCATGTTTGAGTAAATCTATGTAAAATTTACTCAGTCTGTTTGGGCACCCATGTTTTAAGTTTGCTGAATGAATGACTGCTTTAACTGAAAATTATAAAACAGTTAAACATTTTTCCAAGACTGATCTGTTTTCTTCCTTAAGGTGTTAAGGGATTTGTTTTCTGAGTAGTCAGGTAACTGACAACTGGCCTACATCTTGTGCAGTGGCCTTCTGCTGATTATAGCTGTGGTTCTGGTCTTCAGTGTACCCAACTCTTTCAGGCTTCCTAGGTTCAGTGCCCAAGCATTTTGGGTAAAGTGTACACCCTGACTGTGTGCAATGTCTTGTACACCAAGCAGAGACAGAAGAAGGATTTAGTGAAGTACTGTTGTGGACAAGCAAATAGTATGGTAAAGTTTAGAGGGATAATTGAGGTTTGGGGCCAGATTCAGGAAATTCTCAGTAGACCACAGTTAGCAACTGGGAATTCCTTCATACAAAAAGTAATTTCTGAGTGGGATCAAAACATTTTTTGAGTTTTTTAAGAGAGGAGTGCCTTAGTCGAGGATCAGAAGCAGACAGAATCTTGATCTCAGTGGGGCTCTTTACAACTCTGTGTCACATGATGTGAGCATATGCACTGGGTGACAAAAATGGGAATGCTTGGGAGACTTGGGCATGTTCAGCCCCTGGTAGTTCACGGGCATATGCATTCGTTGTCTAATGGTCTGGAGCACAACCAATTGTTCACTGTTCTGTACTTCTGGTTCTGAATAAAATCAAATGAAAAGGGGTTAAAAATATCATAACGGCATCTAACTGGGCTAGATATCCAGAACTTACAGAATCACAGAATATGCCAAGCTGGAAGGGACCCACAAGGATCATGGAGTCCAACCCCTGGCCCTGCACAGGACCACCCCCAGGAGTTGCACCTTGTGCCTGAGAGTATAATCCAAACACTTCTTGAACTCTGTCAGGCTTGGTGCTGTAACCACTGCCCTGGGGAGCCTGTTCAGTGCCCAACCACCCTCTGAGTGAAGAGCCTTTTCCTGATATCCAACCTAAATCTTCCCTGACACAACTTCAGGGTCCTGTCACTGGTCACCACAGAGATGAATGTCTGCCCCTCCTCTTCCCCTCAGGAAACTGTAGACTGCAGTGAGGTTTCCCCCTCAGTCTCCTCCAGGCTGAACACACCACATGCCCTCAGCTGCTCCTCACACAGCTTCCCCTCAAGGCCAGGTCAGAGCAGAGCAGGACAATCCCCTCCCTTGCCCCGCTGGCGATGCTTTGCCTGATGCCCCCCAGGACACGGTTGGCCCTCCTGGCTGCCAGGGCACTGCTGGCTCATCTTCAACTTACCTTTGACCAGGACCCCCAGGTCCCTTTCCTGGCACTGCTTTCCATCATCTCATTCCCCAGTCTGTCTGTACATTTGGGGTTGCCCCATCCCAGGTGCAGAATCCAGCACTTTCCCTTGTTGAACTTCACACATTTGCTGATTGCCCAGCCCTCTCATTTGTCCAGGTCTCTCTGAGGGCCTCTCTGCCTGCCAGGGAGGCAACAGCTCCTCCCAGTTCTGTGTCATATGAAAACTTGCTCAGTGTCCCTTCCAGTCCTGCATTCAAGTCATTTATGAGGAGGTTGAGGAGCTCAGGGCCTGAGATGGAGCCCTGCAGAACCCCACTAGTGACAGGTCACCAGTCTGATGTTGCCCCAGTCACTGTTACCCTCTGTGCTTGACCTGTGAGCCAATTGCTCACCCACCACCTGATGTGTTTATCCAGCTGTGAGCTGGACATTTTGTCCAGAAGGATCCTGAAAGCTTTACTGAAATCCAAAAAGATTCCATCAACTGGCTTCCCTTGATCAACTAGTTGGGTTACCCAGGTTTGATAAGCAGGACTTTCCTCTCATGCATTTGTCTTCTTCCTTTCAGAAGTCCCTCTTCAGATTCAACCTAGAATGACTAGAATAACTTATGTTAGGATCTAATCTAATTAATCTTAGTCTTAATGCTGACTGGATTATTGGCATAAACCCGTTGCAGAATCTATCCTGCTCTGATCATTTATTATGCTTCAGGAATGATCCTTCCTAATTAAAGTACACAGCAAAAAGTAAAAGATTTATTACTCAGCACAAACAATGCCATTTTCCTCTTCTAAAATAAAAATTAAATTATAGGTGTCTGTAACTGTTCATTGTCTACCTGTTAAAATAGTTCCCAGTTCAAAACTGGAAGTTCTCATTCTGTCTCCTCCCCACTGCCCCCACCCCCTCCTTCAACTTCTGTGGACTTCTACTTTTTTGGGGCCTCCCTGGACCTTCATCTTTGTGGATTTACTGACTAACAGCTTCTATTGTCAGTGGGAATGGGAGATCTTTTTTTATGGTAATCACATCAGCCCAGAGGACAGCAAAAACCTAGTTGTGTCTAGACTGTATCATATTATATTTTGGAAGCATAAGGTCATCCTTAGAGCGTGTCCCAAGCTTTTACCAAAAGTAATCTGATTTTCATTTAAATTGGGTGATTCATTGGCTGGTCTTTTCTGTAAACCACACCCAAATGAAGAACAAACTGAACTTAAAAGCTTAGCTGTCTTTAGGATATTAATATTTGAGCTGCATAGATCTTAGCACTTCAAGTTTCCACAAGAGTATTTGTGGATCTGGTCACAGACCAAAGGATAAATATGTCAATTCAGTGACTATGAAGGTGTTTAAAATTGCATCAAGATTTCACCTGTAGTTTAAGGTTAGAGTCATGAACGCTGACAGTTGCTGTAATTTTCTTGGGGGCTGTTTATACATCTACTATTTGGAAAACTCACTTTATTTCCTCATAGAAGTCTCAAAAGGTGCTTCTTGAGGCAAAACTTGCAGTATTCTTTACTGAAATATGCATTAAGCACTCACCTTTTTCATATTCAGCTATTGATTCTGAGCCCCTGTGTGTAGACTGCAGAAAAAGCTTTATTTGGCAAGAAGCAGTGCTTTCAGGGATGTTATCTCTGTGATCTCCACAAGTCTGTATCCTTTTCCAGGGCTCAGTACTGTAGTGATGAAGGAAGCAAGGCATGGTTGAGCATACCTGATACTTTTTCCTTCATCTTGAGCATCCAGCACAAGGAGACACTGCTGGAATAGTCTTTATACCGTGAATGTGAGAGAATTTATGTCAGAAGTAAAATGTTTGTATATGCATAAAAGAATTCTGCCATTTTTCTGTATGTCAAGCCAGTTTTCTTGCATTTTGTCGCATGGCAATGTCAGTTGTGATGCTCTTACTGTTAAATATACTCCTTACATAGTCAGGTTAGGAAGTAAAGCATTGTGAATGCATAAACTCTGAAGAGTCTGTAAACTGCCATGACTGTTTAATTATTTAGAACATTGTCATAGCAGTCAGAACCTCTTATGAATTAATGCTGAACAAAATATTAGGATTAAAGGTCAGGCCTGATGACAACAGAGTTTTGATTAAATATTAAAAAAATTAACACTGATACAGTGCACTCCACCCTCTACACTCTAATTTGGTATCTTCCAGTCATATTTAGTTCACCTTTACTGACTCTGCAAAGCTGAGCACTGTCGTGTGGACTATCCCTTGGGTCACTTGGGGTCAGCTGTCCCTCCTGTGTCCCCTCCCAACTCCTTGTGCACCCCCAGACTACTCACTGGTGGGGGGGGCAGTGAGAGAGAAGCAGAAAAGACCTTGAAGCTGTGTAAGCACTGCTCAGCAGTGACTGAACCGCTGTTGTGTTATCAACAAAAACCATATGGGTCACAAATGCAAGTATGTGGATTTGTAGACTGTAGACTGAACCCACAGGAGCTGCTATGAAGAAACTTAACTCCATCCCAACCAAAACCCAGTGCATGTGTGCAATGCATATGTTTGCAACCATAACAGAAATCCCCAGAGAGGAATGCTTGCATCCCAAAATAGCTAGCTCTGAAACTCACGTTGTTAACATCCTTGTATTTAGTCTTTGCATGTAATTCTTTATGTTATATCAACATGATATTTAGCAAAGTTGTAAGAGCATGAGTAGTGAATTTACACATTTTTAACTGGAAAAACTAATTAATACCAATGTGAATTTGACTGTAGCATTTCTAATACTTTCTGCATTGCAGAACAGAGAATAAGGCATCACTTTTTTTTCAGCAAATATGAACAAAGCAGGCATTAGTCATAAAATGTGAATGTTCAACTTTTTTTTGTTCTTTTTTTTTCAGTAAGACCCCTTTACTCACTGAAAAATATAATTTTAATGGAAACTAGGTACAGGATGGGAAAATTCTGTTTCAACGCCTTTTCATTGAATATTTTGGTCTCACAATTTACTGTGCCCTTGACTGATAGTCTTTCTGGGAAGCAGAGAGCAGTAAGAAGTATGAAGGCCTAGAACCAACACAGTATATAGCAATGAATGAGAGTGTTCTTGGAGCAGACTTCCCTTTCTTGGTGTGCTGTGTGATTCCTCCCAGAAGAGACACCGAGATTCCAACTCTTACTCCAAAGACTTTCTGTTTAATGTGTGCTTTATCTCAACATTGGTAATGAAGAGCACAGATTGTTCAACAGCTTGAGCATGACTTTCAGGTTCAAAAGCCATGCTCGCCCATGCTCTCTTTCATCCAATGAGTTGTTAATTATCTTATGAGGAGTGGGACCCTTTCAGCAGAAGGGGTGAAGAATCCTGTCATCCCAGCCTGCAGTCTGAGAGGTGGAGACTTCTCCTCTCAGTGGGACATGTTAACTGGAATGCCCTCAGGGAGAAAAGTAGTGAAATCCAGATCTTCCCTGTCCCAGGTTAATGTTCTAACAGCTGAACTACTGTTCTGAGTCGAAGCAGTGGTTGCTAATACAGACCCTGATGTACTATGGCTTTCCCTGACAGTTTAGGCTTGAAAGAGATACAAAGATGTCTGCTTTTTTCCAGACTGAACCCTTTCAAGAAGTGTGTTTATGAGGGCATCTTCTAGCAGAAATGCTTTCCAATATTGAGAACCAACTGCATTTAACAGTTAAAATTTTCTGTTTGCATAAAAGTCTATGTATCTAAATTTTTTGTGACTCTGGGATAAATTTGTTTAGGATATTTTTCTGCATATTGTGGATCTTTCACTCTCTGAACCTGGAGTGTCTTTACACAAAACTGTTCTGTGACATCATGCCTAACCAGTGCCATAGTTATTATTTTAGGTTGTACCTGAATCTTAATTACCTTTAGATTTCTGTAAGTAGAATGAACTAATTTCTCGTGGTTAGTGTTAGAATGAGTTTTAGATAGAGCTGTGGAGGAGGAATTCAGGGTGACAGATGAATAAAATATGAGTGCTCATGTATTTCAGCAGCATTTGTGGACTCTGCATTCTTCTGAAGACCCTGAGAGTGTTCCAGGGACCAAGTACATTAAAACTTCCTGTTTGTCACATACATTGAGTACCCACATGAAATGAGCATGGCTGGGGAGAAAGATCCAATAATTCTCCAGTTCCTAGACTGCAGTGGGGTCTGCACTGACTTTATGTGAACTTGAGCAGTAAATCATTGTAAACCTGCCTATCAGGAGACAACTGCAGCTCAGTGTTGTTTCACTGACCTCTTCTCTAGCCTCTTGTTCTTTACACCTGCCAGTTCAGGAGAGATTAAAGAGGCACTTCTGTGGGCCGGTTTGGTGACCAAATTGTGTTATAGGGCAAAATGCAAAAGATAATTACAGTTGTCTGAACAACCCAGATTTCCAAGATTGCTAAATGTGGTTGATGTTCAGGATTATTACGAGGATAAACAAGGAAATTTGGATGTATATTCTGATGTTGGCAGTGTGGACTTTTCCTATATTTTGCCATCAGACAGCATTAAATCATGCTAGAGTATGGTAGCTAAGATGTCAGGGCAAACAGCTGTGAAATAGAACCATTATCTGTGAGAAGAAAAATGTTGTCACATTCTGCAGACATATAGTGGAAAAGGATTGCTGTGAGAAGTATCTTAAAAATATCAGTCACAACATTAATTTCTGGAAATATTTCTACTCAGTGTCAATCTACATAGAACACGCAGAACAGAAGCATCTCTGCGCTTTACCCTCTCCAGCCTCTCATTTAAGCACTGATGTGAAAATACAGAAGTATATATTTTATTAGTTTTCTTCCAGTTGGATATAGTGCCTCCGATTCTAAGGCAATTAGGCTTTTTTTCCTGCATGGAAAATAACATTTCTGCCTTCTGTCAAGAAGGAAGTGGGGTGCTTCTTCAAATTTTAAAATCCTGTGACCGCTCACCACATACGTGTAGGTCTGATTTTTCTTGAAAAGTTGGTAGTTAATCCTGACTCAGTGAGACTGCGTCACCATCACTGCTTTGTGGGACAGAATGATTTGGTTTGGGTGGGGGATTTCCAAGTACAGACCTAGCCCAGCCTTCATTAGGTTCTGAGGCCTGATAGGATCACAGCCCAGAGCAGTGAACCCTCAGGGTAGATTTGTATCCTCTCCTTAATTACGTGCTTGGGTAGGGTGGCAGGAGAACAAGCCTTTCTTGCAATGAGTAATTGGATGTTTTACAATCAATACCTTAGTTTATGTAATGCCTGTAATCATACTTTAATGTATGTAAGTTTACTAGTGGTTTAGCGAATAGATCATGTCTGTTTTGAACACAAGATCAAAGAGAATTTTTAAAACCCAATCTGACAACACCAAGCATAAACAAGTGGTTTCTCCCTCCCATATATACATGGAAGGAAAGTACAAGAAGGATTGAAGAACATGTACATTAATATGCACATTCATAGCATTTTTGATAGACCTGTATAAGGGAAAGTAATGAGTAAGGGGGGGAAGCTGGGAAGGCCAGGGTGACAGGAGTTTGACATGAAACAGGTTCCTAAAGCAGCTGGGAATGTGGTGTACACTAAGTTTATGAAGGAAAAGCTGTTCTGATTATGAAAGAAAGAGGAAGTGTTTCTGATTTGTCTGCAGAATAATTTCTAGGCAGCTGCAAAGTCTGCAGTTCTGCAGGGAGTCTCCCCATCTTAACGATGTCTCACTGGAAGTGAAACTTAGCAATTGCTGTGGCTTTCATGGTAGTGTGCATGGCATATTATTGTTTACATAGGACCTAATTTAACTTTGGGTTGGCCTAGGTACTAGCTAAACTCATCTGAAGTATTGTGATTAAAGATACATAATTTCGGAAGCTTCCCTGCATTTCATTAAGAGGATTTAGAAAGATTTTAGGTCTATTTGCTGCTTATAATAGTTTTCCATTATTGAACAATTCCCCTAGGTATGGAAGGGGCCCACTTTTTTCAGTTTTCCCCTGTATTTGTTTTCATGCCTTTTATATGCCAAGACTTTAGCTAAAGATGTAGTTTTGGAAGATCCTTAGTTTTGTAACCTACATTCATGTACATCAGAGGTAAGTCAGCAAACAACAAAATATGTGAAGTCTTTGTAAGCCACCTTCACCAATAGTTTGACTCACTGGTTTAACCTTTATCTCTCATCTATGTTAATGCTTCTTTTGTGTCACAGACTGCCACTGTTTTGAAACAGGAGTTGTTGAGAGGTGCATGTGGGGAATATTTGTAATGGAGAGGCAGAGAAACAGCTCTGGATAAATGAGATTAGGATGAATTTTAGATGATGAAGGAGGAAGAGCTTAGACAATAGATTATTTGCTTTTTTCAGGAAGGTGATACTTAGAATGCATAATTTGTCAAAAATACATTAATTTTCCTCTTCAACATTTTTAAGTATGGAAACATTTGTTTCATGTTAAGAAAGATCTTATTTCCATTCTCTACTAGTACGAAAACATTTCAGAATCTCAACTTTTTTTTTTTTTTTTTTCCAAAATGAAATTCTTTTTTTCATTGATCTTAGTTGTAAATAATTTTATTACATGTACAGGCCTCAGTGCTGCGAAATCATATTAATAAGACTTCAATTACATCGTAATTCTATGGAGCTTTGCATTCCAGAATGTACACTGGCATTGGAGTGTATTCATATTGGACCACTTTCCCTACACTACAGCACAGATTCAGCTGATATTTGCTAGAATGTATTAGAAGTGAAATGGAAACAAACACAAGAGAGACCAAACAACAACAACAAAACAAAACAAAACAAATCCAAACAAAAAAAAAAAAAAAAAAAAAAAGGAGAAAACAGAGTTATTAGCTAATTGTAATAGTTTTGTGAAACTGTGAGCAGTATGTACATTAAATAAATCTTTGTTGTCAAATAAGACTATTTGACAAGAGTATACCAAAACAGTAGTACTGAAAGTATCATTCTGATTTAGGTGAAGAAACATCCAGATTATAGCATTAGAGATTATAGCAGAATTAATAAAGTACAGCTTCTAAGAGGGGGGAGAGGAAATAGTTTAGCTGCTGGTTGATAAAATTGTAGTAATGCTTCTTGTGTTGGCAAACACAGAACAAGACACACTAACTCAAGCAGCTCTGTAAATTGGTTTCTTTTCTGGTAGAAATGAGGTAGTGTCTTGCAGGGCAATATAAGCTGAAGTTTTTATTCTGTATGATGCTACTTTATTGGGTTGCTGGTAAGTTTGGTGTGGGGGACAAGCACTGAACCATCAGATATCCTGTTTAGACCTGACTGAGGGAATCGTGCTGGTACCCAGCTCCAGTATTATGGCTTCTGCTTCATTATGCATAATTGGATTTTGCAGAAAGGCAGTAAGTCTGGGGGAAAAGATGGGGGAGGGAGACATGGGGAGAGCTCTAGTTTCTGCCTTCTTGTGCTTATAATGGGAAAAATGGCGATATATAATGGTAAAATGGGAATGGGGGTATATTTCTGGTTTTCCTGTGAGTGTGTTTTTCCTCTATTTCATTTATTTATTATACTTTGCAGCTGTAGTTCTAGGCATTTTACATCCATACTGCCAACTATAGCAATTTTGAGTCAGTCTAAGTTTCTGCTGAACTACACATCCCCTTTGTTCCAGAAGAGTACGCAGGGAAGCATACAAGTAAAAGGCTTCTTAGAAGAAAAGCAACATTTTTTTTTTTCAACAGCTCTTTTCTATAAAGATGAAACTGCTCTTAAGTCTTCTGCCTCTCCTTCAAGTCACATGCACAGCTTGTCTGGTAGATTTTTGCTTCTACACATGTATGCAGCTGCTTCAGAGCTAAGCGAGCTAAGCAGGAGTATGGAATCGATAGAATTCCAGACATTTCATAAAGGTTACAGAGAATGGAAGGAAGAGCTGTTGTTACTCTTCAAATGGAAATACCTCCCTCTCCAGATCAAGACCAGGCCATCAGCATGTGGTTGTTTGCTTAGAGCAAGGTCCCCAAAACGTTGGGTCCCGTTGGGTACACACACACTGAACAGAAGCAGAAGTGAATGACACCTCTGTGTGTTCTGTCTCCCAAATCATGCAGGTCAGGTAGCAATTTCACTTCACACTCAGTTACCACTCTTTTCCTACCCTAGAACGTGTTTTCTCGTTTTCCCTTTGATAATTTTGAGAGGAGAAACATGTGGATGGATTCAGTGAAGTAGTCCCTATGTGAATGAACTAAAGAATATAAAAAATTTAGAGACTTCCACAGGACATGAGCTGGATTTTCATGTGAACTTTTTATTTTCCTATCAATTTATGCTCAGGGGTGCTGAACAATCTGCATATCTCAATGTCTTAGGAGGGGACAGTTTGCCTGTCTTCCATTTGGAACTGTAGTTTGCTCTAGATTTCACTGACAAGTAGAACTAACACACCACTGTTGAGAATTGAAACATATATTTCTTTCCCAGAAATACTGAGAAGTGTCTGAAGTGTTCTAACAAATGTCTGAGTAGATAAAACAGAATAGTAAACATAATAGTATAAGGAGACCTGAAAGTAAAATTTTTATCATCTTTTTCTGACAGGTTTATGTGTCTGAAACTATTTTATCCGGAACCTAAAGATGAATAGGTTCTGTCTTCAAAGAGGTTACAATGTTACATATTTTTTCAGATTCATGATAATTTTATTTGTAATTATGTAGTAAAATTAACTGTATTCCTCAGAAGAATTGCTCATGGAAGTATACTGAAAATTTTGTATTCTGTTCCTTTGGTGTATTTCACATAGGAAAGAAGAGAAAAGAAACGAAAGCTGAGCAAAGAAATGGCAGAAAAAGCCACAAGGGAACTAGAAAAAATGCAGTTACAAGAAAAGGCTGAGGTAAAGTATAAAGAATGGTTAAAGAAGAAGAGAGCTGAAGAGGCTGAAAAGAAGAAAAAAGAGAAGGTATTAATGAGCTGATCATTTATTTGGATTAAGTTACTTAATCTGTAACCGATATTAAATATGTTGATATCAAATGCCAGTGTTGTACATGAAAAATAAACTTTTCAAAGTTGCAATGTTAGTGCATTGAAGACATTGTGGTGTGTTCAGCAAAGCAAGATACACATTAATGCATTTTTTTATAACCTTTGAGCTTTTTTGTCAGAAACAGTGGAGTAAACATGGAGGTTGGGTTTTTTGAAATTTTTTTTCAGACTGAAAAGATTGCATCCTTTCTATCATTGGGGAAATTGTGTTTGTAGTTGAAGACATTTGAAATATATTCAGCAGCCTGGAAATCTGCAAAAAAATTGTTTACCATTTTGTGTATATTGTACAAAGCTTTGTCTATAAGTATCTTAGATTTTTTTTTATTTATAGGAAAAAGAAAAAGAACGGGAAGCTGAGCTACAGGAGAAGAAAACAAGATCGGAGAAAATCTTTAAGGAATGGCTACAAAATGCTAGAAATAAACCACGCCCTGTTTTAAATGATTATGGTTGCCCGCATGGGAAGTCCAGAGGTTTGTACTTCTAGTACACAAATATGTAGTGACTTAGATTTGTGGTTCCTTCCCTCTAATATTTTCATGTAAAATGAAGCCTGTTTGAGATACTTGTCCAGTATCTAATTTTGGCACATAGGGATGACTACCTCATATGGTATAACTCAGAGAAATATACTCTGAGACCTTTTGTGCACTTTTCTTAGCTTTTTTACCAGGCACAGGAATCACCAGAGCCAATCACTGGTTCCTGTGAAGCAAATCAGTTATGTTATCATCCTGGTAAAGGGGATGTTCGTGCCACAGAAGGCGTGTGCCAGCTTAGCACACAGGAATCCCCCTTAGGAAAGAGGTGGGGTTGTGAGGCACAAGAAGACTGACAGAAGACCTGTCTGTGAAAGGAGACATGGGAATCAACCTATTGTGAGCTACAATTTCCTTTCCATTTTGCTTTTCCCTTGCATTGCACCTCCTTGGCCTCTGTAATCCTGTTCCTTTTTTTTTTTGAAAGCCAAGTGTGAAAGAGAATGCTGTTAATAGTGTGGTGTTTTACAAGTCTCACTATTTTTGGTGGCTTCTGTCATCCCACATGGTACAAAAGCAGAAGAGCAGCAAGAAGTGGTATTGCATTACATGTTTGAGTGCTTTATTATATTTTAATTTTTTTTCTTTAAAAATAGATAAACATGCTATTTCCTTTTTTTTTCTTTTTTGTACAATTAAAATACTTGCCTTTATTTGAATTCGAAACAGAAATAATGTTGGGACCAAAATTCTGAATGTTTAAACATGTATAAAGCCAGTGAACAACCTTTACTCTTTTGAATACATTTATTTATAGATAGTGATACACTTTGCCTTCATGTTTCGTTTTGGACCTTCATTACTTTCTGACAACTGCCATCATTTATTGAAATGATTTTTGAAAAATATTTCTCTACTCACTTGTGTTCGTGCAACAGAATATATCACAGACTTTGAAGTGTATCCATCATGTGGTTGGGTAAACAAAGTAGCCAATTCATAGACATTTACAGCTTTTAAGTATGCCAACGACTGAGCATTCAACATGCTTATTATTTTAGTAAACATGAGCAATACACCAGTTATTGGTAAAAAAAAAAGGTGGAGTATTTATTATCTTGAATGATTTAAATTATGTGATGTGCCTGTGCTGTCTTTCTCTGAAGATGCTGTTGTGTCTTTGTTAATCCAGATGAATATTATAACTGCTTGTTTATTATTATTATAAAAGCTTGCAGTGTAAATATTCATTTTTAGTTATGTGTATTTTCTAAATGTTTTAGGGATTGGTGACAGAAATTCATATCCAGCCCCAGCATATTGTAACCCCATTCCTTGGAAACCAATCCATGTTCCTCCCCCAAAGGAAGACGGTGTCCTTACCATGAAGAAGAATAAGAGACCTGTATCTTGTCAGCCACGTGCATCTGCACCTATGGTAATTTCTAAGCCCAGGAGCAACCCTGGTATTGGATCCTTGTGCAGAAAGAAGTCATAGTTCAGAAAAAAAGTGTTCTTATGATCTGGAGCAAACTGAGCCATAAGTGTGAGATTGTATGTAGACATATGTCCAAAGCAGATTGCTTTGTGCTTTTTTTTTTTTTTTTCATTTTTGGAATAGGTTTCAGCTAACTGACCAATCAGGTTTTTAATGTTTTTTTCTATGTTACATTTTAGTAAAAAAAAAAAAAAAAAGGGGGGGAAAGAAAAAGTCATCTTTAATCAATTGTAATGGGACTGTACTTAATACCAATAAAATACACAGGATTGTTTCTTCCTTTCCTCTCTTGTTGTTGTTGGAGTTCTGTGTATGTGATTATTCTTTTGGGCAGCAGTATAACTGGGTTATTTTAAAGATGCTAATTATAACTGATTTTAAAACAATTTTTGGCTTAATGCAGCAGGAATTCAAGGCCTGCGTGCAGTTTCAGGGTTTATGCGTGCACTTTTCAGTGTCATTGGGATTGCAGAGATGTAGTGGGATGGCTTCCATTTCTGGAGCACTGCAATGAATGGATACAAATGCTGGTCCTGATATGTGCAAACCAGGGAGAACTGGTCAGGGATGTGAAGGCTGGGGCAGCCCTGCCTGCAGTGGCACACGTGAGTCTATGGGATCTGGCAGTGTGCACCTGAGAGTGCTGAGTGTAAGGCCACACCCCATTATCTTTGAGAGATCATGGTGATCAGGAGAGGTTCCTGAGGACTAGAAGAAAGCAAATGTCAACCCTGTCTTCAGGGAGGGCATGAAGGTGTGTCTGTAGAACTACAGGCCAGGCAGCCTCACCTCAGTCACCTAGAAAGGTGATGGATGTGGGAAATGCAGCCAGCAGCGTCCTGGGCTGCAGGAGGAAGAGCACTGGCCAGCAAGTTGGGAAGCAATCCTTCCCCTGTACCATAAGTGTTGGAGACCACATTTGGAGTAGTATGTCCACTCCTGGGCACTCCAGTGAAAGAGTGACATGGACGATCTGGAGCAAGGTCAGTGAAGGGCCACGAAGATGATTGAGGGATTAGAGCATCTGACAGACAGAAGCTGAGAGAGCTGGCACTGTTCAGCATGAAGGAGAGAAAGCTCAGTAGTGTCTGAGCAATGTCTGTGAATACCTGATGGGTGGAGACATGGAGCAGACCCATCCCAGTAGTGCCCAGTGAGAGGAGAAGAGGCAGTGAGCACAAAAATTAAAATACAGGAAATTCCATTTAAACACAAGGCAAAAGTTTTTAGAAAGGAGAGTCTTTAAATGCTGGAACAGATTTCCCAGAGATATTGTGGAGTTTCATCCTTAGAGATATTCAGAACCTGACTGGACACAGCCCTGAGAAACCTGCTCTAGTCGGCCTTTGTTTTGAACAAGGTGGTTGGACTAGACCATTTCCAGAGGTCCATTCCAATCTCAACAAGTCTGTGATTAATGGTGAAAAGGAGAAAGCAGAAGGAAAGAAGACTGTTTTTCCTCTTATCGTAGTTGTATCACTTTGGGAAATATCTTGTTCTTCTTTAAAAGTTACACTACTAAAAAGTATATTACATATTATAAAATTTACGTGGTAAATAAACGCACTAAGGCACATTCTGGCATGTAAGTATTCTATTAAATTGATTATACTTCTAGTCTTAATAATATATTTCAAATTCCTCAGAGCAAGTTGTGAACAATACTAAGCCATCTCATGTATTTATACTTAATACATTTCTTGTAGCATTGCTTTGAGTGAATCAGTTTATACAATATGCCTGTGTCTGTTCTTTCAGGATAGCGACAAATGCTAACAAGACTGCAATACTGTGCAGTAGTTACTGTTAATAGATTATTTGGTTTGTGTTTGCATTTAGACTTTCACAAAGTCTTAATTTTACTGTACACCCTTAGGAGAAGTCTGGGCTCTGTAAAATACGTGGAGTGTCAAACTGTGTTCCTGTTAGGTAGAAGCACGTGGGCTTCAGTGAAGAAGTCTGCACATTATCTTCAGGATCTAGAACTCTGTGCCCCAGCTTTTTCTGGAAGGACCTCTGCAACAGATGGGTATGAACCTTGTAGATTCATAGATTAGTTGTTAATCTCTCCATCTGAACTTGCTGTGTTGAGATGTCTAATCAGAGTCAGAAGTTTGACAGTGATGTAAGCTGTGAGAAGCTCATGAGTGTTTAGGTGAAGGGACAGCATTTTACTGCAATGGAAATGATCAATTTTGGATTGGGACTGATTTAGTTGAAGGGTCATGTAGTGCCATGTTAGTGTTTTCTCTAATAGTTTCTCTGAAATAACACGTGGCCCCCAAGAAGGTGTGTTGACATAATTACCTGAGTGTATATTTGTGACTTTGTATTTGTTTTAGCATTTATTTGCTTGTAGTGAAACAAAATGATCTAGTGGACTTACAACCCCTAAAACAGAAGCTTTAAGATGAGGCCCTTGCTGTAGTCTATCCATAGCATTGTAAACACAGTTCTGTCCTAACTAAATTATAAAAAAGGTTAAGGCAAGATAGCTCCTGAGTGTACATGCTGACTCTCATTCAGTCCACATAATGGTTTTGCTGAAGAAGAGAAATAGTGTTTGGATTTTTTCCAACAAGGTATCAAACACACAATAAAATGGTCTGGCTGTGTGGCATAGTTTTAGGTTGTGTGCTGTGGAAGGCTATAATTTCATGCTGTTGTGGCAACTAATTTACACCATTCTTTCTCAGATATTAGAAAGATAAAATCTTGACACTTTGTTGTAGCTTAAGCAGCATTCTGTTATTAAGGCCTCTCCTGAATTTCTCTGGGCACAGAATTTCACAGTAGATCAAGTTTCAGAGTCGCAAGTTACTCACTGGAACCAGTCCAAGATCTTGCATCTTGATGTCTATGCTGCTAAAATAACAGGAGACTTAACATCAGCTTTTTTTTCATCCCCGTGTTTTCGCAGAACTTCTGGTTGTAAGAATTCATAGACCACTTCCAAATCGTGACTGCTGCGTCCTTCTAGGATTCACAGCCTTTCCTCTTCTCCATCTGTTGGCCATAAATAGAGTGCCACGCTCAGCTTCACTATGAAGGATTACATCTCCTGGGAGCTTTTTCTGGGTTTGAAAGTGACTGTGTAGGTGCTCTGTAAAGAAGCATGTCTTTCCAGAAGCTAACAGTGGCTCTTCACACGTATATTTCAGGGTTGAAAGCCTACAAGCAGAAAACTGGATCCAAAGTCCTGGAAGAGCATACAAAGAGTGGGAGGTCACTAGGATTGCAGGGAGCCTTGCAATCATAGTCTGGTTACTGTAGCACAGTGCAGCTTCGCTGTCGCAAGTTTTGTTACTGGTTCTGATGTGGAGCCAAGGATTCACCTGAACCCGATAACTGCATCAGATTCTAATGATGTCCTTCCCAGTGTAGTGTTTGATTGTAAAATTAATTCCTTAATTTATCCTTTTGAAAGTCAGATTGAAGAGCAGTCAGTAGTCCTGATATGATTTTCACTCGTAGATTTTTGTGAGTAAATATGGAAGATTTCAGCCTTTTTTTCTGTTCAAAAGGTGAGTGTTCCTCGGGCAACATCAGGGGCTGTGTTTAAATTCAATACTAGAAAGGAAATCTGATCACCCTGATCTAGTAAAGCACATAAACACACGGTTAACTTGAGGTGTGCTAGGGAGATCATTGATAAGGAAGGGTTAAAGCAGTTACACTTTCTGGGATTTGAGGCCTCAGACCTAAGGCCTGTTCAGTTAGCAAAGCCTCCATTTGTAAGGTGATGTCCATGTTTTTATACAAGTAACTCATTTTATAATGATGTATTAGACAATTCTCTAAAGTTGTAGTTGAGTGAGGTAAATTTTTGGAAAATGTGTAGACTTTTCCTTAATTATGCAGACTCAAGTATTTGCTTGGTCTGGCTTAGTGACTCAAACAGGGATTGCAAGTGTTTAATTCACAAGCAAATTTGACTTTACAGAAAGTTGGCAGGGTGAGTCATTTGGAAAGTGAAATACTTGAAGTTTTTAAAACCAATTGAACTGTGTTGTAGTGAGATGCAAGGGTGCATTCAATTATGTTTCAGTTATGTTGTTACAAAGAACTCAGACTTTGGTTTGTTTTACTGAAGCTAAACCTGAAATTATTTCAGTATTATTAGCACTAAACAAGTGCTAAGTTCTTAATCCAGCTCGATAAATATCATAGTAAGTGCTTTTGTGTATAGGTCCTGTGGAAGATGGGTCTTTGACTTTTCCAGCTAATTCATTGAAACAATGTGAGGTCGTGTGTTTTGGGATTAAGGCAACAAGTTGTTAATAAGTGATCCAGCAATGCCAAAATGTTAATAGATGCTGGAATGTTTTCACTGTAACTTGGGTCTGACGAAAACAAAAAAAAACACCCTACAAGTTTTGTTATACAATACCCCCATGTGTGATTGTACAGGTATGAAATCCATAATATATAGTTCTTTTTAGGTAAGATGTTGATCAGGGTAAGAAGAAAGCTCTTCCATTTCCCTTTACATTGGCACATCTATTGTTAAATAACAGTTCCTGAAAGCCATGTACTATATCAGTACCTGTGAGGAAAGCAAGATGACCGTGATATGCCTGAGTTCAAAGAGCCCTTCAAAGATACTGGTATAAATCCACACTTCAGCCTTTCCTAACAAAACTGTGATCAAGTTGTAGAGGATGGGTCCCAGGAACTCCTGTGTTGTTCTTGCTAATGCACTAGTTCAAAGGACTAACACCAGTGGCTTTATTTCCACCATTCAGAAGTGATTTCTCTCTGTTAGGATATCTGTTCCAGCTGGGCAGAGCTCACAGCACACTGAGTTAGGCAGTGGCAGGTGTGTGAAAGGACATGTGGGGTTTGCAAAGACAGTTTCCATAGTAGATGCAAGTGCCAGGATACTGGACCCAAAGATGAAAGGCGGGTGGCAGCTGAGGCTGCAGCTGTGACTGGGCAGAACGTGGTACCTGTGCTGCATCCTTTATTTCACGTGACATCAAAGTGTGTGCAGTGTGGAGCTGGAACGAGTGAGTTACTGTGCTCATCCAGCACTTTCTCCTATGCCACCTTATACACAGTTTGTCAGAGGTGTACCAAAATTATCCCAAGCCAAACGTGAATGACAACAGCTTGAAGTGCTCTCATCAGTAGAATCTAGACAGTGACATTTATTAAGCCAAGTGCCAAGGCTGCTGCACTGGTACAGGGCTGAACATTAAAGCCTTTGGCTGGCACATGTTTGTAATGTTCCAGCCCATTGCAGCTGACATAAGCTGTATGAAACTTCCTTGTTTCCTTGTGCATGCTTCAACCTCAGCCAGCTTTCCAGACCTTAGTTTTGTTTCATATCCAAATTCTCGTACTTCTAAGGAAGGAAAACGGGAGGATAAACTCTACCAGCTTTCTTGGTGTAGAGGAAGTGGGTAATATAGCCCCAATGAACTTAGCAAGGAAAGTATTTTCATACTGGTTTAGGAAGCTCTAGGATCCAGACGCTGCTGATGTTTTTTTCTCTTTTTCCTTTTTTTTTTTGGTTAACTTGCTTTTTAAGCCGAAGTTATTGTTGAACTATGAGCCTATCATGTTTCATGAGATTCCAACACAAACAGACCTTTGAAAAAAATCTCCCAACTTTTTTGTTATTTCAGGTGCTCTGGGTGTGTTGCTCATACATAAAATTGTTAGG
Organism: Pseudopipra pipra; assembly: GCF_036250125.1. Classification (NCBI taxonomy): domain Eukaryota; kingdom Metazoa; phylum Chordata; class Aves; order Passeriformes; family Pipridae; genus Pseudopipra; species Pseudopipra pipra. The sequence continues at coordinate 1,502,505 of NC_087554.1, read as the reverse complement.
CTTGTTCTAAGACTGCTTCAGAGATATAAGATTTCAGGATTAAAGTGCTTAAACAGGAATAGGGACACTAAGCTTCAACTTTATGCCTTTTAAAACTGTTGAAAAGTGTCATTGCAACTTACCTTCAAGCCTTTGATACTTTTAGAGCATAATATTCTTGTAAAGCTGTTCAAATGTTTGGTACAGTCACTTAAAATATTAACCTACTTCATGCCTAGTCCAGTTAGATCAGTGATTTATTTTTCATTTACTGTCCTTGCCAGTAAATTTACGGAATTTGACTTCCCTCAGACATTCTTTTTGAAATGCTGATGGTTTTTCTAGAATAGTTAACAGGTAATAATGATTCCAGAGCCATTGGTCTAGAAAATAAGATATGTGACTTTCAGTGTCTGATCAATGAACTTTTACTTAGTGAAAGTAAAGTAAAGCAAAGTAAAATATTTCCAGCAGAAAGGATTAAACAGCTCCTCTTTTGGCTACTAGGTCACTCACCTGAGTACCCCTGTTAAAAGTGAGTGGAAATCACTACTTGACTATTGGGAAATAAAGTGGTTTGATGATTTTTTTTTCCCAGAAGTTCTGTGAAAAACCTCTTGTAATCATATTTATGGTAAAAAAAAATTGTTTCATCTTCAAAAGTTAGTGTTGAATTAACAAGATTTTGGGCTTCTGCTCTTTAAGGGCGGTTTTAGCTTGGGTTTGGATGCAGTTTGAATGATATTTTGGGGAAGGGATTGAGGTGGGAAAATGTACTTCCTCTACTGATGCTAAAACCCTAATTATTTTTACAACTGTGTCTCTTAGTATCTGAGCTACAGTTAAGGTTTCACTGCACACAGCTAGTTGGCAGGACATGAATGTGTGGATGGTGACTCATATTTGTGCACTGCGACTTGTGTTTCCCTGTGTGCTCCACAGAGAGGCTGTCTGGGAAGAGAAACAGGATTAATTGGCATTTTGACTTCATTTGTAATACAAGTGCTGCAATACTGTGCTACTGTTTCCTTTTAATTTTGCACGTATCCAATCGTTAATTTTGTTTAAGTCCTCTGCAGGAAGGGTTTGCAGTGTAGACTCTCTAGACCAAATCACTGGCAAGCAAAAGACACATCTCACGAGCTAATGATGCTATCTACAAAGTGTATCCAGGAGTTTGTTTGTTTTCTTCTTTCTGCTAATACTATGAAGCATTTTCATTCTGTTTTATCTTTGGACTTTTTCAACAGTAGACACATGTATGAAATTATATTGTTATTTGCATAAAGATTTCAAATGTACTCTTCATAGTCTTAATATATATAATATGGGTATTTTTATATGTATGAAAAACATTTGGCTAAGTTTTAGTCTTGCTTTGGTTTCTTCATGCAAAAGGGAAGTAAAATGAATAATCATGAGGTTTTGAATCGTGATCTCAAAAAAGAATTCTTGTCTAGCTGTGTATAGTTTGTAGAATTACACAGTATACTCTTTAATTAACATTGAGACAATATGGAGTGGGTAAAGAATGCTGCCTTGTGATGAAATGAAAGAACTTGATTTAAAACTCCCGAGTTATGTATCTGACTCTTTGTTAGATCAAGGCCATGCTAAGTAAGTAACTTCTCTCTGCCAAAGTTGTAGCATGTCTGAAAGCTACTAGCTTTCATAAATTGGCACTTTTGGTTGCCAGGTAAAAACCACTTGTATGAAACGGGGTGTAGGAAGCTGGGTTACACTGCACAGCTTGAGTGATAAGGGAAACTTTCATTCATCTGGTAATGGCTGGCATGTAAAGGAGTGCTTTAGCTGCACCAGTGATCCATTGCTATAAGAGGCACTGTCTCGAGCAGATGCAATTAAATATTATCTAGGAACCATATCATGACATGTTTTCCATGGCTTTGTTTTAATCTTGTTTCTTACTCTGCTGCCATGTCGTTGTTGTTGATTATGAGTTAAAGGCATGCTCTGATAGGCAACTAAATGCACTTTGGCCATGTGAACTTTTTGGGAAGGTAAAAAATATAATAAAAGCTTACTGGTAGAGCATAAACCAAACTCAGACAATGTCTGGAACTAACATTAGAAGTCAGAAGTGCTCGCCCTTTCAAAAACGAAACCCAAAAAACCCTTGGCAGTAAAGGAAATTATAACCAATTGTGATGTCCGACACCACACAAATAAATACCATGTACAGAGCAGTTATTACTTTGTAAAAGTTTTCCTCTCTCTTCCCTGGTATAAAAGATGGTAACTTTTCTGCACTTTAAGTCCAACCTAAGACCCCTTGGTAGCTTTTTAGGGGAATGAAAAACAAAAACCACAAGGCAGAAAAGCAACAGCGGCTCAGCCAATCCAATATGAAACCTTGACTCACTGCAGCTTGAGGCAGAGTTCAGAATCCAGCTTTCTGGAAAGACGAGTTCTCCCTGTTGCTGGAGAAGGGAGGGGAAGGTTGAAAGTCTGTGTCATGGATTTCAAATGCAACTTGATTAGCAACTCAAGAATTGGTTGCAGCGCTGTGTACTTTGGAGAGTAGTTTTAATGGCTGTTTTTTCCTCAGGTGTCAAAGTGAGTAAATTTTGAGAAATTTGAGAATTTGACAATTTTGAGAATTGCTCATCAGTTTAAATAAGATAAGCCTTTCCTAAATTTTCTCCCAAATAATTGGAGACAAAGGAAAAATGAAAGTTACTTGGGCTCACTTTCATCTCACCTAACTTCACATCCCTACCTTGTAAACTACCCCCACTACGTTCTTTTATATCAATGAGTATGTACTGGCATGCTCAGGGTGCAGCAATAGTCTTTGAGAAAGGCAAATTAAGCTCTAGAAGTGTTTCTTTCCATTGTATATAACTACTCTCTTGAAGGGTATCTACCTCATAGGGGGCTGCTGCTTCATCAGATTTGTCCTATCTGTGCCTTTTCAGCCCACAGCTTTTGTAGCATGAGCTGTGTCTTGAGTTAAACTGTATCTGTTATTAGTCACTGTCACAACTTTATTCTGAGACTTGTATTTGGTATTTTTTTATTAAAGTCCTGAATTGAATGTCACTTTTCATTAAAAACAAACAAAACAAAACCTCAAAATGCTACGAAAATAGAGAAAGCTCTGTTGTGATTTGTAAACTAATGTTCCAACAGTGTACTGAGAATCAACTCATGCTTTTTGCACTTTTTGGTGAGAAAGACTACTGTTCAATACAAACTAAGTTTCTATTTGTTTGGGTTCCAGTTCCCCCAGGCATGAGTTGCCCCTGTCTGTCAGATTTAGCTGTTAGTATGTCTCATAGCTAACTTAATTCACAGTCAGATGGAGAAAACCAAGAAGCAGGTCCCAGAAGTAAAAAGACAAATCACAAAATTTGTCTGTATGGTTGTGCAGGTTTTGGGTAGGACAGAGGAGTCACTAGCAGCCTGAATATCCTCAGTCCTCAAGGAGTTTCCAGCATCACTTAAGCAGGACCAAAATGTATCCCAAGTCCATGAGTGGTATGGGTTGTGCCTCTGGTCCCAGCAGCATTACTTGTTGCAAGAAAAGTAACATAACAAAGAAAAGCAAACAACAGACTCCTAAAACTTTACTCTTTAAAGTAACTCCCTGCAAATTGTCTGGAAGATGATTTTTGTGAAGAAATCTGTGTGAGATTTCTGAAGCTTGTGCAGTTGGGACAATGATGAGGTAGGTAGCTGATGATATGCATAAATTCTCAGTTTGGTAATGATTTTGCAGTATTGGATATAGTGGTATGAGAAAAAGCAGATTTTTTTTAAAATGAAATCTAATTAATGTACTTTAGAAAGGATCCTTTCATAGCAGTAAAATACCCAGTATATAACCCCTGATTTTGGGGTCACTGTCACTAGGCCTGTTACTCACAATGCTTCTAGCTTATCTTACTCTCCATTTCCTCCTGGTTTCCATGCTGCAATCGGTGAACTTACTAGAAATTTCTGAGAAATTCTGGTTTAGGGGCCTCTGGCTGGATTGTGGTACAAGAGATTTGTAAAAGGTAATTTCATGTGTAACAATAACTAATTGCAGAATCCTAATCTATGTGATGAAGAAACTCTCCTAGGTAACTGAAGTCAGACAACTCAAGATTTATGGGATTCTCTTGTTTTTCAATCCAGAATTTTCTCACAAAATTACAAAAAGCGAAGTTCATATACCAAAACCTCTGAAAACACCAGATCAAACGTAAGCAATTGAAACCTAAGGAGTTTCCTGGGTCAAGGCTGTGTGACCCAGCAAAAAGGCCACCCAGTGGGTAATGCAAGGTCTATTTACATCTCAGCAGACCAGTGCATAAAGTGTAGGAGTAGAGACTGAGGTGTTTGTTTTTAAGGGGAAATCCTTTTACTATTGCTCCTATTTTAAAGAATATCTTTTTCTTAATGAAATATAAATAGGGAAGAAATATAGTTGTATAGATATATATACAGTATATGCTATTTATATGTGTCTATAAGAGAATATTAATTTTTTTTAGGTTAAAAAAGAAATTATAAAGGCAATGACACAAATCAGGAAATCTGACTTAATTTTCAATTTCAAGGAATCTGAACATTTCTTATAATTTCCAACCCTTGTAACTTTTAGTGAACCTGTTATGATACACTGTTGGTTTTTTTTTTTTTTTTACCCTCCATTTTTTTCTTTTGATTATTTGATAATTTCAACTTCAGCTTGAAAGAGTACGTTTCTGTTCCTTGAATGCGAGTCACGTGTTGGTGTTACATCCTCCCAACATATTGTTCCACGTGTGGTTTCTTGGCAGAACGTCTGGGGTTCTGCTCTCTGAACTGATTTTCTTGCTCTTTATTTTAGGAGCCCCAAGAAGAAGTTCTGATGCATTTGAAGCTGATGATGGCAGATTGCTTGAGCTGTGATTGCCAGGCCCATGGGGAAAATAATTAGCTTGATCTTTTCACTGAATCAGGAGTTAAGTCATTCCAGGTTTTTGTCATACTTCTTTATGTCAATGCAGTTGTGGAAAAACTGTGTTTCTTTTAGAAAGAAATGACAGTTCAGGCATCCTGTGCCATATGCTTCATCACAGTTTCTGAATTGGAGTTTAAATACACATGGTCTGTACTGATAAATGTGCCAGGTATGTGTTTAATGGGCAGGACTTAATGCCAGACCTGCACTATCTGCAAAACTAGTAAACATGATTTCTCTGACTTCTTATGGTACCAGGTCTTTACTAAAGCAAGAACCTGGTAAAAGACCAGAGCACTGCAATGAGATCCCACAGGGATGGGTTTTGATGCATTTGATCCATTCTTATTTTTTTTTCCCCTGGGAACTGTAAGAATTGTAAATGTACAGTGAAAAAATCATATGGTAATAATTCACCTCTCACAATGTTCTTACATCTAATAACTAAACCAAACACTGCTTAGTTTACATAACTAAGTTTACATGTATAGTAATTTTACTTGCAATATATTTTTCACTCACTAGATGTCTTGGTGCTCTGCAAAATTCTGGACATTGTGTGATTCTTGGTAAACTGAGTCTTGAAAAAGAACTGGAGCTATAACTGGATTCTTCAATATTTTTGGTACCATAACTGTTAGCACAACACCCCTCCCCCCCATTTGAGAACCTTTTCTGGATTTAGGTATCTGGAATGTACATTCCTTGTTGCCTGCTATGTGATGAGAATTTAATTACACCCTATAGCATTAATTTTGCTTTTTAAGGAGAAAGGAGCACTTTTGAATCTGAAAACAATTCTTTGAAACAAACCAATCCTCACAACAATTAAAGGTCTGTGATGCTTGTCCAGTTATTAACTAACCAGTTATTAAAATTAATGTTACTGTTCCCATTAGCTTTAGTCTTTATAATATATATATGTTCAACTTGATTTAGATAATAAAAAAATTGTGAAGCAAATAATTTAAATATCAGTTAATGAGTTCATTAAGCAGACAGCAAGGAGTTTGGCTCTGAAGACATTTTCAATCTATTCTGTCTGGGTGGAAATGCTGATAGCAATGAGTGGGATTTTTCTTTCATCCAGTTGAATTCTCAGTCCTGATGGATCTCTAGGTTCTCTTGTCGTTGTTAGAAGCTCATTCTCCTCAAGTGCTTTGAAAGCAAATGTTTCATCTTTGGGATGCAGCACACGGCGTGCCTTCCAGCCCTTCTCTCCTGGAGTTGACTTCTTAACCCCCATTCATATTTTCTTAATCTCTTATTTCTCCTCCACCTCCTCCAGGTGTGTCTTGGTAGCACAGGCAGGTTACAGGAGGCTGAGGGAATATGAGGACTTACCTTTTTCCAACCGGTGTAAGGTGAGGGGTGCAACAATTAACATGCAGTCAATTCTGAGGTATCAGCTAGTTTGGCATGGTCTCAATTACATATATAACTAATAGAGCTGCGGCTTTTGGTTTATTCAGGAAAGTAGTATGCTTCTTGGAGACATTGCATATAAAGTTTTGTGTTGGTATATGTGCGTTCAACAAAACTTTTCCAGGTTTCTTCTGACTAAGGAGGCAACTTTTCAGCACTGCACAGGGTTCCTTTCATCGCTTGCGTAAATCCCAATCTGTGTGTTTCAATCTAACGAAAGCAGAAAGGGAGTTGATATTTCATTAGATTGTCAGATGCTTGATTTTTCACAAGATATTTCATAAAATGTTGTGGAAAGACTAAACTGTTATGGAAAGCAAGAATTTGACCTTACTGTTCTTTGTAATGCTGAATGTTTCTGACTGGCTAAAGTATTTACAAAAGAGCTAATCTGCACATTTCAAAGAGGTTTTAAAAATTAAAAGCAGCTGAGGAGAGCAGTTCAATATCTGGCAAAGGATCTGGCTGTATTTTCCAAAGTGTATCTCACATACCTGATATGTGTGTGAAACACAAGAATTTATATTCTATGTGTAAAATCTATGTGGTGAAGATTAAATGTCAAATTCCACGTCTCAATTTTTACATTTGTCGTTAGACTACAAGTATTCAGGCTTCAGCTTGTAAAAAATCAAACATGTAAACACAGGTATTAACTGTTCATCCTGTTCTTAAGTTGTAAATCCTTGTCTTGGCATCACTTGGAAGGATGCCCTCTAGCTCTAAGAATGAAGCCAATGCTGTGGAGTTGGGTGTCTAACCTCTGGCACACACAGTCAGGGAACAGAGGACAGGAGACCCTTAATACCATTCAGCATTTTGGGATGAGCTGATGCTCTGCAGCACCCCCTGCTAGCACAGCTACAACCTTGCATACACATATATATATCTTGTCACTTCCTGGAAGAGATCCATGGTTGGAAAGCTCGGGAAACCCAGGTTAATGGAAACTTTTAAAAGTGTTCTTTGGGTGCTTGTTTACTTGATAGACCAAGCAAGAGGAAGTTACAAACAGGCAGCCCTTTATTGTGCTCCCCAAACTGCTGGGATGTTGCCAGCCCACAGCATTTCTTGTGGCTTGCCTTTGTGCATTTTTCACTCTGTTTTCTAGCTGTTGTCATGAACTAGGTACCAAAATCCATAAAAAGAACTTGTTATTGCTAAAAAGATTAATTGTCAGGGTGAAAGGAAGGTATGCTGTCTTTGACATCTGTGCTGTCAGCACATTTTATATCTGGTATCTGTAGGAAGGCTCAACATGCAGGGCAGCTGAGATTCAAGTACCTCAGCAAAAGAGAGATTCATATAAAGGACTTCAGAAATCTGCTCTGACATTTTGCATTTTGGGGGAACCAGATGCTTTGCAACAGGCTTCTGCATTGCAGGTTCCTGCTTGGCCTTGTTCTTGGCAAGCTAATTTTTCCTCCAGAGTTTTCACAAGGGTATATAGTGATAAGACACGGGGGAATGGCTTTAAACTGAAAGAGGGTAGATACAGACTTGATATTAAGAAGAAATTCTTTACTGTGAGAGTGGTGAGGTGCTGGCAAAGGCTGCCCAGAGAAGCTGTGGATGCCCTGCCCCTGGAGGTGTTCAAGGCCAGGCTGGATGGGGCTTTAAACAACCTGGTCTAGTGAAAGATGCCCTTGCCCATGGCAGCGGGGGTTGGAAGTAGATGGTCTTTAAGGTCCCTTCCAATCCAAACAATTTTGTGATTGTTATTAAGATGCTACAGGGAGAGAAAGCATCATTTAGGGTGATTTGTGTCTGAACAGCCAGACAGTTCTGCCAGTGCACATAAACCAAACACACTAGGAAGCCAAGGGAAAGCCAGCTGTAAAAGGGGAGGACTATTGTTGAGTGTATGAGCCAACGTTATTCCAAGATAGTTTCTGTAATCACGGACTTGTCTTCAAATGCAGTTAGCAAAGCCAAATGCTGACCCAGTATCATGCGTTTCAGCTCTGAGGAGTGCTGTATCTATTAGGAAAAAGCATAACTGTGACAATTTTCAATAAGTGTTTCTTGACCAGGCTAAACCTGAACGGTCTTTCCTTCCCTGAGCCGTCGTGTCCAGGATGGGACATCACTAGGCAGGCACTGCCAGGCAACCAACAGTAGGGCAAGAGGGCACAAGAGTCTTAAGCTGTGCCAGGGGAGGGTTAGGTTGGACACTAGGGAGAAGTTCTTTACAGAAAGAGTGATTGGGCACTGGAATGGGCTGCCCAGGGAGGTGGTGGAGTCACAGTTCAAGTGTTTAAGAAGAGACTGGATGTGGCACTCAGTGCCATGGTCTGGCAGACAAGGTGGTGTTAGGTCAAAGGTTGGACTCAAGATCTCAGAGATCTTTTCCAGCCTAGTTCATTCTGTCATTCTGTGTGTAAAGGTATCATACTTTGTTAATAGTCATTATGTGACTCTGATCTGCATTACTGTTAATTTTATTTCATAAAATATTGATATAATCAGAATTATTATAAAGAGTAGAGTGATTATTTGTTGCCCTCTGTCACTTAATGGAAGTATCAGATGAATAGAGGAAAAGTTTTCCAAATCATCCTCTTACTGTGTCTGAAGCCAGACCAATTTTTAAGATGGGAAACTCAGACTAATTTTAGAAAGAAGGCTCAGTATACAGAGGAGCTGTATACTGAAAATCAGAAATGAGAGTATTTAAAATCTTGTGTAGATAAAAATTCCTAAGTGATATGGTTTAGTGGTTTAGGGGTTACAGTGATAGTGCTGGATTAATGGTTGGACTTGATGATCTTAAAGGACTTTTCCAACCTTGACAATTCTAAAGTTCAGTGCTCTGAAGTAAGACCCCTTTGCTCAAGCTCTGAATGAAACCTGAATGTTAAGAACTAAAGGTAAGCAGAGCTTATGAATGTTGTTATGTTTTGTACCTCAGCAGGACTCAAAAAGAAGCAAATGGTACAACACAAGGGAGCAACATAATTTTTGAAGCTGAGGATGTTGGTATTGGTTCGGTTTCCTCTTCCTGTTTGTAGAAGTGTTTGGGAATAGCTTGGTGGTTTGATGGGATGGGAGAGGAGGCACATGAAGAGATGATTTTTTTGAAAGATCAGGATCATCCTTCATGTCATAGGACTGTGTAGGTGTCAAAGCTGAAGGATTTATGTCCTAATAATATTAAATTATTGGACTTTTCATTATAATTTAATTCTTTAGAAGACTTTTGAAGAAAGATGTTGCAGCAACTGTTCTTCCCCCCTCCAAGAGTCACATTTTTACAAAAGAATGCTTTGCAGTGTTATAATGAGAGCATTATGAATGCTGCCAACAGAAGATACAGTACAGGACGGTGGGACAGTGTATTGGTACCAACTGTCATCATCTGAGGTTAGTCCTGTGCCTTGTTGTGTGAGCCACTGTTAGCTCTGTGTGTTCATCTCTGTTATGGTTGTAACCAAGAGAGAAGAACAAAATCAGTGTTTTGGATGGATGATAGTAAAACCCCAAAACAATACACAGAAGTATCCCTGTTAACAGAAATATCCAGTTTAGTGAACTCCATGGATTTTAAATTAGGTCCTACAAAGAAGGCATGCCTGTCTTGTGAAGCCTGCAGGAAGTGGTGGTTTATATTTTTAATCCCCTTCTCTCCATCTCAGTTTGAATGGTCTCTACTGGTGTTCAGTGAGTCTGGTCAGATGAAAGTTTGGACTCTGGCCGGCAGTGTTTCTGGCAGGAGTTCACCTGAAGGATGTAGTACAGTGAAGTATGATCCTGTGCCAAAATCAACTGTTGTGAAACAGTTCATCCTCTGGCCATCCCATCCTATGTGTGTACGACAAGTGTTTCCATTTTTATGTTTGAATTCCTCATGCATTAACAGACATGTTACTGTCCTTTCCTCTGTGGTCTGGCTGCCACGTCTCTCTTTTATTGTCAAAACTGTTTCTTTTAGAAAACTACCCATTTTAAGATAACTACCTCTCCACTAGAGAATGGCAAATTGCACACAGTTTTGGTATTTTTTACCTATTGATTTGCCCACCTCTGCCAGCATCTCTGGTAGCTTCTGCTGCAAGAGTCCTGAAGGATGGGCATGAGAGTATGTCTGTACTCCAGACCTAAAAGGAGCAAGAGATAAAACTATCTTATGTAGTTCTTGTAATGCTTTTCTCTTTATTCCTATGAAACTTTTTAATGAAGTAACTGTCTGTGTTTAAAGAAAATCCTGTCTGTGTTGATGCTGGCATTAGAAGGACTTTCAGCTAGAATGGGATCATGACTTTTCTCCTCTGCTTTTTCCTTTCCTGGTGTCACAGTTGCACATCCTATTGGAAATCTTTCCCAGGAAACACCTCTGTTAATTCCTGAGCAAACCTGAATATACTTTCTTAGGAATGTAGGTGTCTGCAGTTTGATTTCGTGTCTGGGCCACCTCAGGTATTTAGGTTGGATTGAGGGCAGCATTTGTACTAACAGTCTGCACAGAGATTTAGCTGAGCTTGTGGCAGTAACAGCTACTGAACATCCTGACTGACTGTATATGTAATTTGGGTGGTTATCCAAGGGGCTGTTACCCAATGCTGCCATAGTTTTGTTGCCTGAAGTTACTGCTTGTTGACATATTGTGGCTTCTTTCTTCATCTTCATAAAGATTCCTATCTCTTGTCAGTGTCCTGGTGGCATAATGCTCTGCACATGGATCTGTACCTAGGGCTCTGATATCTTTGTCAGCAGCAACATGATCTGCACTTTAGGTTACCGGGATTGCAAGTGCTCAGGTTCTACAGGTATGATCTGAGTGTAACTGATAAACATTATTACTTGAATTAAGGGCTGGGTGCAGATCTGAATGCAGATGCAGAATCTGGGTGCAGGCAGATAACATCTCTGTAAGAAACTTCTTGTTGAATTTGTGTTGCCAGTATACTTTAAATAAAAGTTTTTGAGGTGCTTGTTTCAGGCCAGCCTGAATAACTCTGTATTTTGAAATGTTTAGAACAGAAAATCCACTGGTGTACTTTCCTTTTTGAGGTGGAAACATGGTAGGAGAAACAGGGAATGTCTGCATTCATTGAAACTGCCCGCTGAACTGATTTTGACCATATAAGCTAATAAAGTTCAACTGTGACCTTGTCTAAGCTTGTTCCAAAAGTGAAGTAATTTCTGGCATCTGAAGCAAGTCCATGGAGCTTTAAAATCATGGCTCTGTAAACTGGGCTCTTCTGAGCTACAAATAAACTAGTAGTATGCACCATTTAGGATGTGATTATGGGCTGTTTTGCTTCAACCCACATGCACAGTTCAGAAGGTCAGGCATTGCCGCAGTATCTCTCCTGTTATTTTAGGGCTCTCGTGTGTTATGGTTGGCCCTGATCACATGGCATTTGGTTTCACTTATTTTTCCGATGGGTTTGGCTTTTAAGAACAGACACATTTGAAGAAAAATCCAATAAGTTGTAAAGTTCACAAAGACTTAGGACAGTGATCGCTTCTAGACTGAAGCTGTTGAAAGGAGATAAGCATCTTGTTCTAAGGACTGGGACTGTTTAAACTAAATATAGTCTATCTAAGTTATGGGTAATGGAAAGAGCAAAGCTGGGTGTGGGTTGTTGGGTTAAAGAGGCACAAAGAAGAGAGAGGTCCTTAGGGTCATAGTAGCCCTTAGCAACTTTCTTACTTAGACCAACTGTTGCTAAACTACTCAAAATTTAGAGGCAAACAAAACCAAAAGTGGAGAAACAGTGCTCTTGTTGAAGTGAAGTCCAGTAATTAGTTTGATAAATAATACAAGGAGTAGAAGAGGGATTCCCTTCTGGTGAAGATGATCCCCAGCTGTGGCTCATCATTTAAACTGGTGTTTTTCTTGTTTCTGTGGTTTTCAATGTAAGAAATTTTTCCTAACCTCTGTACAGCAAATGTAGGCACCCTTTGTTTAAAAGTGCCTGGGGGTAGAGTAAAAATTCCAAGGACCTAATTTCAAAATGTATGTGGCTGTTTAAATGGTCAAATACTAGTGGTACTCAAAGGAGTGTGTCTCCTCTGCTGTCACAGTACTGTAAATTTGCCTAGGGGCTCATAGACTGGCTGTCTAAACAATGTGGTAAGATTTTCAAAACCAGAAACTGCTTAATACTTTAGAAAATCTGTTTGTCTCAGACTCATTCCTAAAAATGCTTTTGAAAATAGAATGAAATGCCAGAATGAGGGAATTGCAGTTTGTGTAGCTGTGAATTGGTAGAGACTCTGGCTGCTCGTGTAGAAATATTAGAAGGCAAGGGAGGTCTGAGGCAATGCGTGCTGAGGTCTTGCAAGTCATAGTGTTATGGTGTTATGTGCACATAAATGGAGACAACAAGCTGTTGTGTAAGGAACTGTGGATCTGGAGGCCTGAAAGACTGGTGAATGTGGCAGGGTTTAGTTCAGCTTTTCGGACTCTGCAAATAAACCGCTCAACACAAGTTTGATGCCACTCCTGGTTAGTTCTGGTTTGTATCTCACAGGGATGCACTCAAAGGTCGAGGAGAGACTGAAAATCCTTCCTGAGAAACTAGAGAATAAGACTATAGCAAGGGTCTGCCTCTCTACTACCTCCTACACTTCCCAGAGCACTTGTTGTTCACGCTACAGTAAAGGTGTGTTCTTAACTTACTTTGATTCTTTTGGTGTAACTAATGTTGTTTAATGGTACATGAGCTGAGATTTGGGGGTTTTTTTGCAAAATTCACCTCTTCTGTCACTGTTACTCTGCTTCAAAATAAAACTTTTTTAAAGAATGTACCATTTTGGTTTCCAACACTAATAACATAAGATCTTTAAGACATCTCATGTCTTCTGTATTTTTTCTATGCACTAGTGTTAACACTGCTAGAGTACAATTAAACATAATACACTTCTCCTCCAGAGAAGAGCACAACAGAGATAATGTAATACATCTGTTGTATTGCTCTGGCTTCCCTCATTGCAGCACCAGACGGAAATGAGAGAGAATAAGTTGATGGTCAGGTGGAGTACAGAAACATATCCTTACTTTCTATTTACATTAAAACCAACTTTGATTTGTTCCTCACCAGTTCTCAGTTCTAACTGTTGCTTGCTGGACTTGTGTCACCGTCAGGGAGTGACATCATTACTGAGTGAAAATTAGAAGCATGTGTTGAATAGTTTAGTGGAGTAACAGGACCTCATCTGCTATAGCACTGGAGGAGTATTGCCATAAACCAAAATGCACCACTAGATAGTGAACAGTTTTTGAATAATGCTGGTTAGCTTTACAGTGAAGTAAGGATTAAAACTGGGAACTATTTCCTTGCTGTCTAAGACTCTAAAAAGAAAAAAGAATGTATTTTTCTTTTTTTTCTTTTTTTTTTTTTTAATTTATTTTTATTTCTGCATAGTGTTGCCTGGCTCAACAAGGTAGGCTGGGATGGGAGAGAGGAACTTTGTTGTTAGTGGCAGGAAACTTATTATTTATTGTCAGTCAAAACTAAAAAGTATGTACAAGTCTCCAGAGAGAACAGGGAGGTAAAAGTAGCATCACACTCATTAAAAAGCATCTATCCTGTGCTTGTTTCCTGCTTAACAGTGTGAAAGTGAAGATCCCTGCTCAGCCAAGCCAGCCTTCTGCCTCGCCTGCTTGACTTCCAGTATTTGGGAATCGCCTGCTACTGTGTGGTGTGATTTCTGAAATGTGACCAGCACTGATGGACCCCAGAACCTGCAAAAACATTTTCCCAGGGGACCTTATTTACTAATTCCTGGAGCAACCTGAAGTCTGCTCTCCTCAAGTCTGGATTTGAGGTTTTTCTGACACTTTTTCTCCTGACAAAAGAGATTTTAAACTTGATCCCTTCGTGGTTGCTGTGGCCAAGGCAGCCTCAATCTCCACTTTGCTCACAAGATCTGCTCTGTGGACAAGCAGCAGATCAAGGAGGGCATCTTTCCAAGTCTGCTCCCTTAGGATCCATTCCATAAAGTTGTCATCCAGGTTTTTTAGGAATCTTCTGGCTGGGTTGTACCAGCTGTGTGGTGCTCCCCGTGGATTTCTGGCAAGTTGAATTCCCCCATAAGGACAAGGAGTGTTGACTTGGAAGCGTCCCTCAGTTCCTCAAAGAATAATTCATCAGCTCTGTTGATGAGCCCCACCAGCTCCTACGCTAAAACCCTTTTTCCCCTCTGAGATAGGTGCATCCCACCAGGTGTCAGGAGACCAGGTGTTGCATGGAACATCCCATGGTCAAAAAACCCCAAATTTTTCCCTTTACACCCACCTCGGAGCTGCTCATGGCCCTGATGGATCTGCCTATTCCTATCTGGAGCGTGGATGATCAATAGATATTGACAGCTCTCATTTCCTTCAAGGTGCTGCTTGTAGATATTGCTATAGAGACAGAATGTTTGAAATACTTGAATACTGGGGATACAACTGGCTGACTGTTGCTGGTCAGAATTTTTCTGACAAAAATGAGTCAATTCACTGAACTGGAATTGTTGCCAAGATTCAGCTGGCTGAGGCTGCTGCTTGTAGGGGTTTGGGGTTAAGAGAGAAAAAGGCCCTTTGACATTCCCATTCTTACACTTCCTCTTTTTTTCCATTCCAGCGTTGAAACGCTGCTTTCACTTGCATGAACGAGGTCAAAACCCGATGGAAACATTTCAGAAGCACAGGAAGCAAAACTGCCCTCCCCAGCCATCCTGTTCTGCTGAGAACACTCAGACTGTGGGTGCTTTTACCTCCGAATTTTCAACTCCTTTTTTGGTAAGGAAAAATGTTTGGGTTCTTAAGTGCTGACAGGTTAGGAAAACTGTTTCCCTTGCTGCTCTCTCCCTGTGACTGTGCAGCCCTTGTTGGAGGGTTGATGGTGCTGGGACAGCAGCCAGGACTGAGGCGTTCTGCTGGGGCTCTCTGCAGTGGCACTGGTGGAGGAGCTGCTCTGAGATGCCTTTGTTTGGCTGTCATCAATGTCCCATTGTTTGCCAGGATAATTGGCCAGTTAATCCTAGCTGGCGGGATAATTATATAAAGCTCATGTCCAATGTAAACAGGAAAAAAAAATAGACTTTGCTAATCTTTGCTAGGCATGAAGTTCCCTTCACTTCTGTCAGCCTTCTAGGACTGGCTGGTAATTGTTTGCTGGCAAGGAATACAGGGTGACAAATTAATATCAGGGACATGGGATCAAAACCTAATCTCCCTTTTTATTCAGGTGGAATACCTATTTTTAGGGATCCCTAGCTTAATTGAAAGGCTGAGAGAACCGTGTCTTTTCAGCCTGTAAAAGAGAAGGCTAAGGTGTGACTTAATTTTGGCCTTCCAGTACCTGCTGGGAGCCTATAAGAAAGATGGGGAGGAACTTTTTACAAGAACATGTTGTGACAAGACAAGGGGGAATGGCTTCAAAGTGAGAGCAGGCTTAGATTAGGTATTAGTAAGAAATTCTTTACTGTGAAGATGGTGAGGCTCTGGAACAGGTTGCCCAGAGAAGCTGTGGGTGCCCCATCCCTGGAGGTGTTCAAGGCCAGGCTGAGTGGAACTGAGAAACCTGGTCTAGTTAAAGGTGTCCCTGTACACAGCAGGGGAGGTTGGAACTAGATGACCTTTAAGGTCCCTTCCAAACCAGGCCATTCAATGATTCATTTTATGATTTTATGATTACTCCAAATTAGATAATTTCCTATATCTATAGTTGTTCAGCTGGTTTTTCTAGCTTGGAAACAAATAGCTACCAAAGTTCATGCTTTAAAAAGACTTTTCTAATAGTAGTTCTGTTACTGTGAAAAGGTAAAGTGTAATTTTTTTTTTACACTCAGTATTAATACAGCTCAATGAATAAAATGTTTACTATTACTATGGAGAATTCTTGAACACTCCTTTCAATAAGTGTTTCAAAACACTTAATGTTAACAACTAACAATTTTAAATCAGTCACTTAACTGATTACTATTACGAGAAGCAGTTATAATTGAAAAGAGTCTCATAGTTACTGAAAAATCATGGGTTTATTTTCTTCTATTTTAACCCTTGAGGTTTAGGAACAGTTTTCCTTTGCATTCTCACACTGAATAATTGGAGACTTACAGCATGAGAGAGACAGTTTGCTTCAGTGGCACTGTTTGTACTGGTTAGCATTTCAACCTTGGACTCATAACAACAACTGTTTCAACAGTTGCTGTGTGCAACTGGTTAAATATTGGTGAAACATTGGATTGGGAAGTCCAAAAAGTCTCACTCTTTATTTCCAGGTCATGAGTAGCACAGAACTACATCAGTACACACAGTACAGTCAGATATTGGCCCTAATTTTATAAGCTAAGGGGGTGTGGGGAATATCTGCCTGGGTACCTTTCCTGCTGCCCATTGCTTTGCTCCATAAAATCTCTTGTATTTCCAAGGCTTGCTGACCTCCAGGTGCCCATGCTGGAAGTACAAGTGATGAATCAGGCTCTGAATAACATCATCTCACCCCTGGGCTCTCTGACCTTGAGCAGCAGAGCCTTACACACTCTGAATTAGGTGCCTGTAGTGTGCACAAGGTCACTGACACTCTTTTCATTCCAGTTCTCCCCCTACAGCTTTTGTGGTGGGTGGAGTTGAGCCAGTGGTGGAAGTAGGAGGAATATTCCCAATGATAGCCTGAGGGGACTGTTTTAATTTGCTAGCATTTCCCACTTAGGTTAATGGGAAAGGCATGTCAAAATTAGCTTCAGAAAAGGCATTTTAAAGGCTTATGTAAAACTTCCTAAATGACCTGGTATGTTAGAAAGACTTGACAACTAATATAGAAATCAGTCCTTTTATTTTCAAACACCCTTTCCTTTCCCTTGCAGATAACATCTTGCAGGTCCAAAGGCTACTCCACTATTTTAACATTTATTAATTTTGATTTTTATTAACTATGTTATCCCCTGTTTCATCTGAATTTCTAGCTGGAAGCTCTGTATGATGTTTCATACAGTGCAGTTTGTTTGCTCCTGTAAATCTTTCTGCCACATTTTAATCATCAAGATTTTGATTTCTCAACTCACTGTAAACATTCCAAAAGTGCCTCCAGGAGAATCAGTGAATCCACATTTCTCTCATCCATCTTTTTGAGGATTTTGGAAGCTCTACTACTGGGCAGACCAGCAAATCAGACCTTTTGCCATTTGGCTCATTCCCAACCACTGTTGAGAAAACAAGAGTGTGTACTGCTGCCTGTTTGGTAACTTGCTGGAATAAGATGGAGTTTGGCAGAAATTAAGATTTTTTTTTTTTTTTAACCAGCAGTACAACTCCAGTGGAATGCTGCCTTCCAGAAAGGTTTTTAATGGGCTCTGGCCTCGTTCTCTTTACCTGGCTGGCTTCTCCATAACCAGGTCCCTCTGAATGGTGACCTTCCCCAAGCTTTAGAACCTGCATCTGCAGGGATGTCCAGGAGACAAGAGCTGAGATGCCCATGGCCTGGGCTGGGCCAAGGGTCCCAGGTGAAGCAGTAATGGGAGCAGGGCAGTCAGAAACTCCTAATGAGCAGCTCTGAAAGGCTATTTTGTTAAAGCACCCGTGTTTCCAGACCGGCAGCAACAAAGCTGCATGTGCATTAACAACTTTGTTTCAGAGAACAAAGGGTATTTCACTATATGTATGTCCTTTATCAGATTGCTGGAATATTTAAAAAAAAAAAAAAAGTGGTGTCAGTTGAAAGTCTTGAATTTCAGAGATGTGCAGCAATATCTGAGTGGGGGGAAACAGTGCAAATGCACGTTAACTTCAGTTTCTGAAATAGAATTTGCTATGTATTTGCTATGGCTAATGCTAGAATTTGTCCTATTAATCAGCCCACATATTTTTTCTTATTCCAACCTGTGAATAAATGAAGTTAAATGTTGCATAACTTCTGAGGAGGATGTGCAGTAAATTAAGACTATCAACTTCACAGTATCTTCTGCTATCAGTTTCCTTGCTTTTCCCTTTCTGTTCTTTGTCTTTGCTGCTGCTGTTCTTGTTCTGTGAACTGGCAGCCTGTTCTGCACAAGCTCAGCCTCAGTCAGCAGGCATTAGCTCTGACAGTGCTGTGTCTGCAAACCTTTCCCCTGATGAATGAGACTGTCATGGCACTCTAGGAAAGAACAAGTTATTTCTGAAGACCTTAGTTTGGCCTCTTCAATGAAAACAAAGATATTAGCAGTGAATGTTGAACTGTATCCTGAGATGTGTTCAGCCCTTCCTGCCACCAGCGGCAGTCTGAGGTTGCATCACCTGGCCCTGTGTTCACACCTACAGAGAGAAAACAAGCTTTGCTGTTTTGCCTCATGGATTGATTTCAAACTTGGCTCAGGAAGATGCTTCCCAGAACATGCAGTGTTGAATCTTGTGAATAGAGCTGAGTTGTGCCTGGCTGCAGTCACTGGCAGAACCACAGCTCTCTCCTGATCTGCTGGTGTAGTTGGAATTCTGCACTACCAATTGCTGATGGAGTTTCTTTCTCCATATGACCATCTAAGGCTTATTTTCCAAGCTGTTGTTGTTGGGTTCAAACCCTTAGCTAGAAGTCAGAAAACAAATATTTGAGAGGAAGGAAGGGCCTGTTGCACTTGGTGTTATGATTGCAGGAAGAAGATGGAGGTTCAGATTCTGGCTTTGCTGCAGACTTCCTACCCTTGTGACCCTGCACAAACATCCTGGTGCGTCAGTTGCCATAGCAAACAGAGATATGGTTTCCTTCCTTCCACTGCCTGTCTCCCATGCAAACTTTTGAGGACAAACATTTTTACTTAGGGTTTTACAGAACACTTGATGCAGTGTGGTCCTGACTTTTGGCTGGGGCCATTAGCTGCCTCCATGTTACCAGTAATAAACAGAAAACAAAGCAGCCTTGTTCTGCAGCAGCAACAGTGCCAGCAAGCCTGATTAGAAGCACATGCACTGTCTAAAAACTATTTTATATCTTATTACCAATTCTCTGGTTCATCTAGCCTTCCAATTATTCAGGTATAAAGAAAGAGCCAGTGTCAAAAACCAACAAGTGAAGCTGTAGATTCCTCCCTTCACTACTTGAAAGGGACATGAAGAAGTAGCAGCTGCTCATCATGTTCTGGCATCATGGTGATGCCAAAGTCCTCCTAGTTGTAGTGGTTCCCAAGGGCTGGAAGTGGGACCAGCAGCCCAACCAGTGTCTCTTTCTTTGGTGTGTGCTAACAGACATGACAGAAGGTTCATCCTGACCTGCATCTCCAGTGGAAGACGCACAGAATTGGTTGTGTGTTGGGGATCATCTGCAAGGCAGGGGCTTGGAATGGGGTCATCTCCTGTGATGCTGCCCTGAATGCTGTGTTGGGCATCAGCCACGAGTACATTTCCCATGAGGTAGGTGTCAGAGTCTGTAATGTTTTAAACTGCTGGAGAAAAAGAGCCTTAAATATATGATCACGTATTTGTCTGGAAAAAAAGCTTTAAAACCAGGGTGTTACAGGCGAGTCTCTACAGGCACCAGTCTCTGAGAGTGGAAAATGGCAACTGACCCATTATTCCACATAAGTACCTCTTGCCTGGAAGTGGATAAAAATGCCCTGCACTCTGAGGAAACTGTGTAGGAAGATGTTGAAGGTTAGACTTGATGATCTTGGAGGTCTTTTCCAACCTTAGTGTTTCAATGATTCCATGAGTCTGACATTAGCAATGTCTACACCAGGCAAGGGTACTCCTATTAAGCTGCTCACTTCCATGGAAGATTGCAGGGGTCTCCGGGACTTTTGTGGTGCATAATGTGAAGTTTTGAGAGATTTATAGTAGCTGGGTGGTAGAAAGGGCATAGTTCTGCTGGTGTGGTGATGCCTTAGCAAATAGGCTGCACTGTGAACTGGACCTAAGGCAGCTGGTACGAGACCACTGGTACCGGAGTGGTGTCTCCTAATGGCATGGTGGGATGCTAACAGAACAGTAATTCAAAGGGAGGAGTGCCCTCTGCAAAATTACAGTGTCTCCCTTTTAGGTTCTTGGTATGTCTCTGGAGGTTTTCATCAGCCAAATGTTGGCACAGTGTTGTTTATCCTATCTGAGGATATCACAGCTTGAAGTGATTGTAGGACACTTGAGTTATAGCAAAGGGGGAATATTTTGAGCACGTTTGCAGACTTTAAGAAACATGTTGACTAAGGAGCCAACACTTTGCTCAGGTTCCAAGAAGAGCATATAAATACCCCTTCTGATAAAAATAAATCTCAATTCTGCAGAAAGGTGAGAGAGGGAAGGAAAAATGTTTGCTAAAGTAATTCCTGACAGATACCTCTGCTGCCCATTTCCTTCTGTTTACTGATGGATAAAAGATCTCTTGCTCCTGCTGCCTGCCTGTGAACTCATCACACCAGTGACGTTCCCTCCCAACCTTCATCCATTCTCCTTTGTTTTCAGTCTTACTCATCCTTTTTCTTTCTGGTTGCTCTGTCTCCTGTCCCTTCCTGCCCACCCTATATATCCATCATCATTTTGTCCAGTTTTGATTCTTGCTCCCCAAAACAAAGAGGAATTTTGAATCTGCCCATGGACTCCCATAAAGGAGGAGTATTTTGAAGCGTTCACTTTGCTGTCTCTGTTCCCATCAATCAGGGTTTCCATAAAGGTGATTGAAGGTCAATTCAGTGCCTGAACATTTGTGACTTATGTACAAAAGGTTTTCAATCGGTCACTCTCACGTGACTCTAAAAATCATGTTGTTAAAGGTGTCTGTAAGGTCTGGTGGGCTTCATGCCAGACCTATGCTTGCCACAGTCAGATCCTTTAGCTCTTAGAGCTGTGGTTGCCACTTGGTTCTTAGCTGATCTTGACAATCAGCCAACCATACAGCTTGTCTGGGGCTGTTCCTTCATCTTCCACAAACAGAAACTAAGTTTGTGTTTAAATGTTGGACAAATACTTTCAGGAGTGTACGTGTGTTTGTCTGCCTTGACAAACACCAGCTTCCTGAGGAAGAGCTCTTGCTCCCAAGTCAGGATAAAGGACAACTTCCCTCATTCCTAAAGAGGAAGGTTTGACAATAAATTAATGTTACAAGATGGGAATCAGTCTGAAGTTGAGAATTAAATTTGTTGCCCATCCATGGGAGGATACTTTTCAGGCTGGAATGTGTTTTGCTATATAATGAAATGTATGACTTCTGTATAAGGAAAGTTGTCAGTTAACACTGGACCAGTGGTAATTTTATTAGCCTCAGAATCATCCAGTGTAATTTGGAAGAATTTGCTTCATATTCTATCCCCACATCTGTGTAGCAGCTGCATACACATACTTCCCAGGGGCTCAGTCTAATTTGTAGAATTACAGGGGTTGTGCCTGGCTATAGAAAAGGTCTATTAGTGTTGCTCATGTTGGAAATTTAGGCTTGATGCCTTCCACATGTTTTGTTTTGGGGTTTTTTTGTTAGGTTTTTTTCTGGGTCCATAATTAACTCTTTGGAGAGATCTCTCTTAAAGCAAGGCAACTATAGTACTATCTATAGTGCTACAGTTTTGTACCATGTTTTGTACCATGTCCGCTCTGAGGACAGTGGTGTCAGATGAACTGTGAATTCATTTGGATTTTTTTCTTTCTTTCTCTATTAATTGCATCCAGAAATCAATTTCTCCATTCCTGGAAAGCAGCCACTCTAACCAAAATAGCAGTTGACAGAAGAAGTGTGTGCAAAGCACACAGAGAAGAATATATCAGCCAAAATAAACCTTGAATATATTTTCGGATGGCAGAATGATGTTGACAAGGTTTGAATTTGGTCAGAACACCAAACACAAGCCTTCACTGCAATATTTGCCAGCCCCCAGCAGCAGCCTGCACCTCCCATTCTGAGTACAGTGGCAGGATCAGCTGAAATCCACCATATGTTTATGTTCTTCAAGTGAAAAACATCAGGGGGGAAAAAAAATTAAAAAAAAAATGAAATTTCCATTTCTGAACCTTTGGACAATATATCTGCTGTCTGGGGTCTGACTGACTGTGGCTTCTTGCCAGACTGGAACCTCACAGAGAAAAGTGCCACTGGACTGAATAACCACCACCACATCCCACCCTCTGCCTGTTGTGCTCACCCACTCCCACAGCAGCTGGCAGCTTCACCTCAGGCACGTGAATGTTCAAGTGGGAAAACACGGCCCTTCTGTGCGAGCCTGTGGGTATTGCTCTGTCAGCTGGTGGGAAGCGAAATGAGGTGTTTCCAAAATTATTTTGCTGGAGTTCTGGATTTGCTACTGGAAAAGAAATTGCAGCTGGGGAGAAAGCACTTAACTTTTTGCCAGGCAAGCTTTCAAAACATCAGCTCGTAGACCTAAGCCAATCCTTTTACTTGTAGATCTGCTTCATATTAATCTGTGTTGATCTCTGTTGTTGTGATACCTTCCCAGTGCCTTGACTCACTCCTGCTGCAGGGCCTGGGTTCACTGGAAGAGCCACATCTTTCATGCCAGACTGTGGCCACTCAATCCAGTTTGTATCACAGAAATCCTATCCCAATGGAAAGTGTAGTCCATGGAGACACTTGGCACAAAAATGCAGAAATGGGATTCAAGCACACTTCATGAGGTGAAAATTGAATGGAAAATAGTCTAAAGAAAATATTTTAACATTTCGTGGTATTTTGGTCCATATTTTCATATATTCTATATTACTTTCTCTTCCATTCCTGAACCACACAAACACACACACATATATATATATATATACATACATAGATATATGTAAGAAATAATCATGTTATTTTAATTTCATTGATCTTGTGGTAACCATTTGAAGAGATAACTACTCAATCACAGCATTCTTTTTCTGGGATAATCATCAAAATTTTAATGAAGAAGGAGCAAATTATCTTATTTGTTTTTATCACAAAATTCTTTGTTTCCAGCCAGCTTTCTACTCAGTATGCTACTGTGTGAATTGTTCAAGAGATTAATAAAAAGGTGATTAACACAAAGATGATTAACCTAATTTTTATGGAAATGGGGTTTATAATTTGATAATCTAAGCAATTTTGTATTGAATTTCAAGTATAAAGGCAATTTCAAGAAATTACTGTTCATGAACTGCATGTGGACTAGTGATATCTGACATTCATATGAAATTTGTTGTACAAGATCCAAGTGAACATTAACCACGATTTCCATACTGATCCTGCTGAAGTAGTTGATTAAACTCTCAAAATCTTCAGTGAAGCACAGAATTCATCCTCACTTGGGATCTTTAAGCCCTTTTGCTTTCTTTCTTTAACATCTGCCCTCTTCCTTTCTCTCTCCCACCCTAAATTCCTCGATCTGTCTTTCTGGGCTTAAGTGCATCCATCACTGAAATACAGTTAATTCCTGTTTGTCAGCTCTCAGCAGTGTTACATAAACAAATGAAGAGAAACGTAGGAACTGGGGGATCAAATATCGCAGGGGGCCTTGAAACTTTGGGTTTAACATTTAAAATATGAGTAAACCATATTTCAATATTTAAAATCACACCACCTTGTCTCTGCATGTACTCTTTCTCCAGACTGAGCCAGTTCTGTAAGAATAGCTCAAGTGCTTGAGTGCATGTCAGCAGGGGCAGCCAGAAGCTTGCTACAACATCAGCAGGCCCATACAATGGGTTCAAGACTCTCTCACCTACAGTTAAGGGTAGTTTTACCATAAATTTAGGTAACAAGAAATACCAGGCCTAGCAAAATAAATTAAGTTGATTAATCATGTTTTCATGTTCACTGTTTGCTTTTCATACATCATCTGTTCTTTAACTATGAGCTCATTATTTTATGTTCCTTCAGCTGAATTTGTGCAAAAGAAATGTATTCTCACGTGGTGTTTAGCTCTCTGTTTGCTCTGACGTGTTATATAGTTTTGTCTTTCAGGAGGTGGTCATGATATTATGCAAACATGTCTGTTTATTTGGCACATTATCATGCTTACCACTTCAGCTGTATTCTCTGTTCCAGCTTTCACATCTGTATTTGTGATTGTATTTGTGTCCAGACTTAAGCCAACTTCATTACTATTTGGAGAACTTCAAAATGAAAGAAAAAGATTAATGGTCATTTAATAACCTATGAGCAAAACTCTCTGTTTTGATTGTTGTTTTACATTAGTTGATGTATGTGCAAAAGAGAAAGTGAAATAATGGGAACAAACTCAATTAAGTCAAGAGATGTTTCAGAGTCTGATGCATTTTTGGTTTATAGAGGGCCTGAAAAAAAGGAGTAGATCTGTGGGAAACATGAAAATATGTGCATTAAAGCAAACAGAGTCTCGATTGATCAGCTGTACTAAAATACATTGGTAGATTGGACAGTACTATATTTATGGTCTGAAAAACAAATAAACACCAGGTCACGGTCTTAGGATGTGCCTGTAAGCAGGTCTTTGAAATGAGTAAACTTTAGCTAAAATCTGTCCCTGCATACAAATTAAAGTGGTGATGATCAGTCCTTTTTAATGACTGCATAGGTCAAATTTAGGTTACTCGAAGTCTGTGCTGAAACTAGTAAGTATTTACCACCCTTCAACAGAATGAATAAAGGAAGACAGGTTGTATATAATATTGTGCTATGGGTATTTTTTTCCTATTGTCATATTGGTTGGCTCTTACTTTCTTCTTTTTTCACCCTTTTTTTTTTTTTTTTTTTTCTGTTAGCAGCAAACTACATAAAATGGATGGCTGCTGTCACACACCCCTGCAAAGCTCAGCTCCTGGACTGGACTGCCCCAAAGCCTGTGTTCAGTGTGAGTACTGGTTCTGGAGAGCTCTCCAGTGATGGGCACCAGTAGAATTGTTGTTTAGGTGAAGTACTGTCACTCTTAGGCCTGCACCAGAAATGGAAGACGAAGCTGATGTTTGGCTTGTGCCAAGGCATTGTTAGGTACTGTAGGGATTCAAGATGTTTTTAAGGAAGTATCTTTTCCTAGCTAACTCTGAAAACAGAAAGTTCAAAGGAGCTTAATGCTTATTGGGGCAAATTTTGCACAGGCCACATATTATTGTGTAAATCAGGAATAACTCAACTGAAGAAAATAAGGCCGTAGTAGAAGGCACCTCATCTTTTGTTTTTGCAGTATCATATTTGCTGGCATAAAACACATACCAGCTTTGTTTTCATTAAGAACTATTGGAACATGGATTTTCTGGGCTTTATTTTTGAGTCCTTCACTGTGGGGCAACCCATAAAATTTCTCTCAGTGAAAAAGTGTTCAGGGAACTCTAACAAGCCCCACTGAGCAGTAATACCACTCTGCCAGGGAAGGGGTGAGGAGCCTTTGCATTCAAGGGAAACATTTATGACATTGAGAAACATTAATGGAAAATTCAGTCAAGTTATTTAAGCTGCTTGGCCTTACAAACTAAAAGTAGGTAAAAGTAAAAAGGCATTATAGAACTAAAGAATATACTGTTCTGGGGAAAATACTGTTATGCATTTGGTTTGGTTTAATATTGGATCAAGAGGTTCCCTGGTTTTTTACCACTGCTGGGTCCAGATCTGGAATGTTGTTGTCACATCAGTGGGCTTCAGAAAATGGCTAGTAATTAGAGGGAAATACAGGCAGAAGTAATACCTTTTATTTAGAGGCAGGGAAGAGTCCTCCTTTTGTAAAAGCAATAGAAAAATCTGTATTAATAGGTTGGCTAAAACACAGTTGATACTTTTCAGGTGTCTGTGCACATGGGTATATATCAAGGCAAGTGACTGTTTATATTTGTCTTGTTTGTAATTATTTCCCTCTACACTCTCCCAAAGAGGACAATTATTGCAAACTATCAAGAAACTGATATTAAAGTTTCTTTCCTATGATGGTCTTTCTCTTCAAGAAGTTGACTATAGTCAGTCTGGTGCTCTTTGCAGCTGGGCCCAGACAGCTGGACAAGCATTCCACTGGAAGAGGAATTAGGGAGATGGCTTTAGCAAAAGGCCCTCCAGTTCTCTGCTCTGTATGTCCTAAAGCAGTTTCTCCCTTACAAGGAATATTGGGAAGTACAGGGCTCGTAACAACCCTCAGAGGGCATCTGCAAGTTGTCCCCAGGTGGTGTTGTTCTCATCAGGTATAAAAGGGGACATGAGTCTGTTCCAAAAACCAAGCAGGCTCTCAGTCACTTCATGTGACTTGTTGGCAAATTGCTGTGCCACCAGGGCAAATTTGCTGGAACCAGTGGGCAGATGTCCAGGGCAAATCTCCAGAACTACTAAAACTTTCCTTCTCGTGTAATTCACAGCAATTCTTGAAAGCTTCCCAACTTTTCCCTCTGTTGCTATTTTTATTTTGAATGGGAAAGGGGGAGAGAGCATATGAACAGTACCAGATGTAGGCACCTTTTATGTAAATGATACTCTGCTTTTTTGAATAGCACACAGAGACGAATTCATGATGTGCATTGGCATCAGTGCATGGTCTGCAGTCACAAGTACTTTGTGATTCCAAACCAAACACTGGTATTCCACCTGGGAGAAAAGGCCTTGGTTAGCTGCCGATGTGCAGACTGCATTTTTAGAATAATGATGGCATTGCCTTGCCTGCAGTGTTCATTTCCAAAAACCAGGATCGGTTCCAATTTTGCTGAAGTCTATTTTGGGAAACAGCAGCTCTT
The DNA here is from genome assembly GCF_036250125.1 of Pseudopipra pipra. Classification (NCBI taxonomy): domain Eukaryota; kingdom Metazoa; phylum Chordata; class Aves; order Passeriformes; family Pipridae; genus Pseudopipra; species Pseudopipra pipra. Next base: position 1,475,602 of record NC_087554.1, on the reverse strand, counting down.
GGCCCTTCAAGGATTCGCACTAGCAAGGAATTTAGTTGATTCACTGGAACAACGGCGAAGGGTCTGGAGGGGAAGCCTTGTGAGGAGCAGCTGAGGTCACTTGGTTTGTTCAGCCTGGAGAGACTGAGGACAGATCTCATTGTGGTCTTCAACATCCTCCTCAGGGGAAGTGGAGGGGCAAGTACCAATCTCTTCACTCTTGTGACCAGTGACAGGTCTCGAGGAAACAGCAAGAAGCTGAACTGGGAGGGTTTAGGTTGGATATTAGAAAAAGGTTCTTCACCCAGAGGGTGGTTGGGTGCTGGAACAGGCTCCCCAGGGCAGTGGTCACAAGCACCAGGCCTGACAGATCTCAAGAAATGTTTGGACAATGCTCTCAGGCACATGGTGGGATTCCTGGGATGTCCTGCACAGGGCCAGAAGCTGGATTCTGTGATCCTGATGGGTCCCTTCCAGCTGTGATTCTATGAACTAATTTGGCACGTCTAATAATGTTTTCTCCAAGCTTTCTAGTTTAATTTTGAGTAGTTTTCAAGACACTTGGGAAGCTGGCTGCAATCAAGGATGTGAGTGGCAGCTAAAGACAAGCTGGGGAGCTGGCTGCTCCACAGGTGGGGGTTTGGGGATGGTTCCTCCCAGCTGAGTGGAAGAGCAAGTGGGGTCCAGAGCATGACCCCCAGCCCTCTCCAGCAGCTGGTAAGGCTTTCTCCAGAAAACAACTCCTCAGTGGCAAAAAAACCTGTGGCACCTCCTCTGTGCTATCCGGATATGAGGGCTTGTCAAATAGTACAGTAACACCTGAGAAAAAGGGAAGGCAACTGCTTGGTTGTTCATCTGTTGACACCAATGCTCTCCTTCCCCTACACAGCTCACCCTGAGTTGAGACTGGCTGTTCTGTAATGTAAATTGTAGGTATTTACTGACCATAACCACACCATGTTTTGAGGACTGTACACTGAACCTACTCGGGAATTTACAACTATCAGTTTCTAAACCACTTAAAATCACTGGATGGAGGCTTCAGTGCTTTTAATGCACAGTGGAGCCATGTTTAATGAATGTGCCTGGTTTGAGTGGTTGCCAAATATGCCAGTTAGCTTATATATCACTGTATTCATCACTTCTCATCATTTCCTTAACTTGTAACTGCTGTCTTACTCTGCTACATTCACATGCACACACCTCAAGAGCCATTCTCTGGAGTGGGGATTGTGTAAGCCAAGAGGTTTTGTGACTCTACCTGTGCAAAACTCTTATGAGTCTAAAGCACTTTTTATTTAAAAGATATGTAGAATTTCTTGGCTCTTGGTAACATCTCTCTTTCTCTCTCCCTCCATTTTCCAGGAGGGTGATTTCTACATTATCTCTCATGTTGACCCGTGAGATGTCCAGTGATTTAAATAATCTGGGAAATCTGTTTAAAGACAAATTCCTCATAGTTTAGTTAATATTGGCTTTGAATGAGGAAGCTAGGGAAAGAATGGTAATCACACAGAGCAAAACAAGTAATGATGATTTGATTGTATTTTATCTTGAGGAAGAAGTTAACAGTTGGGCTCAATGATCTTGGAGGTATTTTCCAATCTTAATGATTCTATGATTCTAAGTTCCAAAACTAAGCAGACATACCATCTCCAGAAGACTATGCCATGAATACTTGTTTCTCTCTTGGGATGATGGGAGGAGGAAGACAGATTCTACCTCCAGATAGGAACACACATATAGTCATGTGTCATTTTTTCACACCCAGTTTCTCACTTGATGGTAACTGCAGTAACTCAGACAGAGGGAGGTGGACTGCAGGCACTAGAGAGCTCTGGACAGATTTCAACAATCAGTAGAATTTATACTAACATGCAGAAGAGGCATCAGCTCCAGGAGTTCTTCAATTCATGTACCAGAAAGAATAACAGGGTAAGGTCTGACTGAGGAAAATACTAAGTGTTTTCCCTAAATGTGGCAAGTTCTTATTTTGATACTTGTTCCTGCCTGAGGTCAATATTTAATTAAATGAATAGAGCAAATGTATAAATGTGGCTTCTTGAGCATCCCAAATGCTACATCTATTTGTAAAGTACTGGCAGAGGATATTTAAAGTACTTACAATTATTCAGTGATAAAAGTCCCTGCAGTAGCAAGTTGTTTGCTTCTATAACTGCCACGTGCAGAATCAAAGGCTAAGCAGAGCTTTCCCTGCCTTCAAAGATTTATGATCGTACTTATTTCTTATTTTAACAGAATTTTACACAGTACATGGTGTGTGCACTGTGCATTTTGGGAAATGAAAGCAATTACTGCTTTAATAAACATTGAGGAGAATGTGATTACTTAAGCCCACCTGGAGGTGATGTTTTTAATCCCTAATGCAAGCAGTGACAAAGATACTCTAATCACCTGTAGGAAAAGCAGAACAAACAAAAGCACAGCAGAAAAAGCCTATTTCTGATTTAACCCATGGAATTGATTAGCCAAAGCAAGCTGTGTGATATAACAGGAAAGGCCTGATGCTAGGTTAGTCTCAGTAAAATTACTAGGGTTTGCAAGTTAACTTGGGTCCAACATGCTCTTTGTTAACATGTTAATCCTGTTCCAGGATCCTCAGAGGTAAGAAAAGTAACCTCCTAATGGGATTACAGATGGGATTGGATGCCATGGTATCTGTTATATTACCCCTAATGTAAGTGGAGTCATAATTTCATCCTTTTAATAATACCCAGCTCCTGGAAGTTCAGTCGTTGTGATCTCACTGGGGTCTTCTCTGTCTTTCTTTTTAATTTCCACGGTATTGCAACTTTGAAACTTCCTGTGTAGGTCCCTAAAGTTATGGTTTATGCAGCACCCTCTGAAGTAGGTGACTGTATGGCCTCACACAAATTGAGAAACTGCAGTTTACCTGTTCTGTAACATTTCCTGGGTTAAAGGAAGAACACCACAAATATTCTGTCTGGGAAGGTAGTCTGTGTTGGTTTTGCCATTCTAGGTATGTCCTCAGAATTTATATTTGCATGTCACTATGAAGATTTACGGTGTTATCCACCGTATTGCTAATTTACAGACTGTATTTACATTTGGGACTGGGTGTTTGACTTCTGCCATAAAATAGTATTGTAGGGCAGTCTGAGTCATACTCATAGCTAACAGAAGCCTTATTTTACTTTTTCCTTTGTGATTTTTTTTTTCTTCTTTAAATCATATGTTGCAATTTCCATATCTTTCTACTGTGATGCTGTCAAAGTTTAGAGTAGCTGTTTGTGCACTGATTTAGGCTGTTCTGACAAAAGGCCTGCAGTTCATTTTGATTCAGCAGTCATTAAATTTTATGCAGGCTATTGTTTAAACATCCCTAAAAGCTACCCTGAAGCTTAAATAATTTTAAATTTTAAAAAGAAGAATTTTATAGAATATCCCCAGCTTGTACAAAATAGAAGCTAGATATGATCCACACTTTCTCATTTAAAAAAAAATCAGTTTGAAAATTATTTGAAGTCATAAACCAAAGTTTATTCATCACATTCTGAATGCTAGTTGCCTGCTCAAGCAAGCAGTAGAAGTACTTGCCCCAGGCATCAAATTGACACACCTGATCACCTGAACCTGTGAACCACCAAACGATATGTTACATATGTGTAACCCATCAAACTTTTTTCCCATGTTTTCCAGTGCCCCACACGGCACAGAAAATTTGCTGATAACTTTAGCTCTAAAGCAAGGGTTGCAGAAAAGGACATGAGGCCATAACTGCAAAGTGTTATGAGCAGACTGCAGGAGGGACTGAAAAATGTGGGGGTTTTATGACACTGAGTGCATTTTAGGTCCACGGGTATTTGCTTGATAAATCTGGCAGGGGGAGTTGGAGCTTGCCTCTCCGATATGGAGGAAAAGTTAGTAAAATTTGAGCCCAGATTTGGCCCTCAGTAAAGCTTTGTGCCATTCAGTAAAATACAGTAACCATTTCGGTGCTTCAGGTTGCTACTGGTTGTCTGTGCTTTAAGCAAAATAAAAATACTGAGCTGGATTCACGAGTTATTCTGAGTTGGAAGGGACCCACAAAGATCATCAGGTCCAACTCTTAAGTGAATGGCCTGTATGGGGTTTGAACCCACAACCTTGGCATTATTAGCACTGTGCTCTAACCAACTGAGTCAACGACCAAGAAGGAGTTAAAACTTAGTAGCACACATTCTTTGGGAAAAAGTGTAGGGAGGAAGGTTGTGGTACCTGATTTGTTTATTTTTGCAGCTGAGGTTTTTCCCTCTGAGGATGCCAGCTTGCCAGAGCAGTGCTCTGTGTGCAGAAGGCTCATTTACAGTGGCAGGCAGCTGTGGTCTGAGCTCTATTTAGTTTATGTTGTGATGGATGACTTGAGTAGGAGACGTGAAGAGTGAATTAACAGCCTTAGTAAACACACAGTTTGTCTTCCCGTTGACTTCTACTTTGTGTTACCTTGCTGTCATACCTCCCTTGGGTCGCTGTCTGTCCTGCTCTCTCCTCGTGCCTCCTGTCTTTCAGAATTTCTTTCCTGCCTTGTCTGTATTGCTGAGTTTCTTTTATTTCTTTTTTTTTTTCCTTCCCTTTTTTCTTTCTCTTTTTTCCCAAGCGAGTTTGCTTGAAGAAGTCAGACATCATTGCTTCTGCTGCCTGTGGTCTGGGTGGCAGCTCACTTCCCAGCCACTGTTCTCAGTTAAGACCTCAGGAATCCAGTAATGCCGATACGGGTAAATAGTCCATAGCTGGAGGGAAAGGCACCTTCAAACACCTTTTCCAGCTGTGTTTGTCCTAAAAGGTGGCTGAAGGAGATCACTAATGCCTTCTGCCTGCTCCCCAGCGATAACTGGTTTAGCTCACGAGTCACAGAAATGGTTTAGATTGCCTCTTAGCAAGCCCCACTCTGGTTTACAGTCAGCCACCAAAATATGCCAGAGGAGTCAAGGCAAGCCCAGCCTGTCTCTTTAGAAAATAATTCTGTAGAAGAATTGAGTTAGGGCATATTCAAAGGGTAGCACATCTGTTTGGGTTGTTGCCAGGAATCCAGGAGGCTGATGTGCAGGCTTTTAATTCTTCTGGGGGCTTTTTGTGGTGCCCTGTAATAGAAAAATGTAACTGCCCTGCAGAGAAATGTCCTGTTGGATTTTCGTTGTGGTTTAACCTCAGCCAGCAATGCAGCCACTCACTCACTCCCACACCACCAGTAGGATCAGGGAGACAATCAGAAGCATAAAAGCTAGAAAACTGGTGGGTTGGGATAAAGACAGTTTAATAGGGAAAGCAAAAGCTGCACACACAAGCAAAGCAAAACAAGGAATTGGTTTGCTGTTTCCCAAGTGCAGACAGGTGTTCAGCCCTCTCCAGGAGAGCAGGGCCCATCATGCATAATGGTTACTCAGAAAGACAAAAGCCATCACTCCAAAAGTCCCCCTCTTCCTCCTTCTTCCCCTCACTTTATATACTGAGCAACATATCATATGGTCTGGACTGTCCCTTTGGTCAGTTGGGGTCACCTGTCCCAGCTGTGTCTCCTCCCAGCCTCCCACACACCCTCAGTGTCCTTGCCAGCCTGGCAGTCCAAAAGCAGAAAAGGCCTTGGCTCTGTGTAAGCGCTGCTGAGCAATAACAAAAGCATCTCTACGTTATCAACACCGTGTTCAGCACAAACCCAAAACACAGCCCCACACCAGCCACTGGGAAGAAAAACAACTCTACCCCGGCCAAAAGCAGCACAATTTTGTTTCTTCCTTTTTCTTTCCTTGTAGTACCCAGCCCACAAGGTGACTAACTCCAAGTGAATTACATCACCCCTAGCTTGAGATTTATAGAACTGAAAATTCTGACTTCTGGTTTTATATTGTTTTGGGTTTTTTTTTTTGTTTAACTGTTGAATACCAAAGAAGCATAGGGCTAAACTGGACCTCGGCATATTCTGTAATTTTTTCCCCAGTGCAATGCCAGACAGCCTGTATTTATGAGTACTCACAGATGTTTTCCTGCTTATTCTTAGATATCTTCAAGAATGAATGCACTGTAGTCTGATGCATTCTTGACTTGTACTATGACAAAAATGAGATTTTTCTTAATTTTCTTAACCCTTGAGTCTCCTGGGATGAAAGGTAATCCCCACTACTTTTATTCATCACACATCTTCAGAACAGATTTCCTTTTCTTTCTGCAACATCCTTCTATTTAATATTCTACCTACCCCCTGCACTCTCATCTACAGGCTAAGCAGTCCGAGTTGCATCCTGGTTTTCATCCAGCTTTTGTCCAGCTCCTTCTCTCTCCTGAAATGCAGCACCCTGAAATTAAGTATTGAGCTTCGAAGGCCTGAGTCTCGTGGAAGTGATGCTTCCCACCTCAGCCCAACAGATTGTAGCTGGCTATACATTTCAGTGGATGCATTCACCCAGTCCAGGGGTTGACCTGCACTGACTTGGGCTGACAACATTACTGCATCCCTCTTTTTAGCCTGTAGTTCCCCAGTTGGTATTTGTAAGGCTGATTATTCCCACGTACTCACAGCACCTTGCAATTGTCCTTATGGAAGAACATCCTCTTCTTTACAGTTGACCTTCCAACTTCTTGGTCACCCCTCCTTATCTTCATCAGTTAATAACCTCGTTTTTTCACTGTCATGACTCTTGGATGCCTGCTTCTGGTCATATAGTCATAGTAAAAATCCCATGGCAATCCTTGGCAGAATCCTAGCTTCCATTTCCATTAAACATTGATAAATAATCCCTTTTCCTACCAGTTTTGTAACTGACCTATTACTTTTTAACGTAGAGTGTGGTTGGTTGGTGTGACTATAAGAAAACACGAAAAGCTGCACTAAAGTAAAACTATGTGATATATTCTCTTCTGCATACCTACAAGTCCTTTACCCTCTCATAGCTGGAAACTGAGTAGTTTTACATCATTTGCACATAGCATAGGTCCACACTGACTGCCACTTACGGAGCACTTTTCAGTGCCTACAAATAGATTATTTAGTTATATGTGCCACTTTTTTTTGTTTGTTTTGTTTGGATAAATGAAGTATGCTGCCAGGCCTGCAAATTTCCATCTGTTGTGTGTTTTTCACTCATCTGTAAGAGTAATCACCCTTTTCACTCTTCTGCAGTTTTCTGTCATGTTATTATTCCTCCAACAATTCCCAGGCAGCTCTGAGACTTCCCAAGTCTTCCTCAGGTTTTTGTATATCTTAGCCTGAGTTGAAAATATTTAACTTAGCTAATGTGATGGGATGACCTTGGCTGGATGCCACGTGCCCACCAAGCTTTTCTATCACTCCCCCTTCTCAGCTGGACAGGGGAGAGAAAATAAGATGGAAAACAACTCATAGGTTGAGATAAGGCAGTATCACCTAAAATTGCTACTTATTTATGTTTTACCTTCTGAATCGTAGTGTATTAAACAGCTTTAAATACTTCATTCTTCTCAGTACTATCTGTCAAGGGCTCCTTATTGGCTTAGTGGACAAATATTCTCTTAAAATTCCTCAGGCTACTCCTGTACTCAATATGACATGAGATGTTACTTGATAAAAGCTTCTTTACATCCTCCAGGATAACAAAAACATTATGTTTTTAATGAAAGCTCAGCTAATAATGTATTCGGGAGCCAAGCTTAAAAATACCAAATATATCAATATTAATTAAAAAAAGATATAATTTGTAATTTTTCTACATGATGTAGAAATGTAGCTAAATATATGTAGACCAACTTAATATCTGGGAAATAATTATGTGTCTGGCACATTATTTGCTTATTGTTCTTCATCCAGTAATGGATCACTGTGTCAAATTACTCTTCTTAGGAAATCTGTGTGGTATGTCAATATTTGAAATCTGATGGGTTTCAGTTCCCCTAAACCAGATTTACACGGAAGCAGAGGCGGGCTCTGATGTTTTTAATTCATTTGTAGACATTGACATGCAGTATGGAATCCTTAAGGTGAGAACTGAAGTAAGTACCATCCTTTGCTGCTAAGTGTAAGGGTTTATCTGAGGCTACAACAAATGAAACATTGGTTAAATTTTATTATTGCCTAGTGGGGCTTTGGTGTCAATTTAATAATGATGTGCTGAAGTAAACAGAAACTACCAGTAATGTCTGTGAGGGAGAAGTAGTACAGCCATTAATTTTCTCATTTGTGGTGTGATTTCTCTTCTCTTTTATTGAGTCATTTTTGCTTCAGTTAAGGGATGTGCCTCTACATGCACCTGTGGTTAGACTGAAAAGAGAGCAAATAACATCATTAACAACCTGAACAGAGAGGATCATTTTTGGCAGTAATTTGTGAAGTGACCAATTCTGATGAGTGTCGCCTGCTTGTATAAGATGACTTTATGTGGTAGTTGAAATATTAGAAATGAACTGGTTTTCATTTCTTTTTATTTTTTTATAAGTCTCACGTGAGGCAATAATCAAAATAAATCAGAGTTACAGTCCTACCATTTTCAAAGTCTTTCTGGTTAAGGCAAAAACATATTCAAATATGAAGTTTCGGGTCTCACTTTCTCCCTCTCCCCCCCCATTTTTTAAGAAGCAGAATAGATAGATGGTTTATATTTACTTTTTGTTTCTCCTTTTTACAGCACTGGAGAGAAGTCCATATCTTCAAAGCAGTAGTATTCTCTCTTCCCACTATCAGTGTAAGCTGTGTGAATTGATTTTGCAAGTGTGGCATTGAAAAATAAAACATTGCTCGTAACTGTCTGGTTCAGTAATTATTTTATTGAAATTGAAGTTATAGTTTGGATAGCATGTATGTGGCATTAAACTGTGTGTTTTGAAATACAGTAATCATAAAACTAGTTATAGTTACTAATTTCCATTTGTCTCTCAGGAAGAAAGAAAAGGGCTCTGATGGGCAAGGTGCTGTACAAACACACAGCATCTGCTCAGGTGTTGTCACAGAACAACAGGCTGAATGGATTTCAACAGATCCGAGTTTACTGTGCTGCCCCAAGGCAAGATTAACCATTCCCACGTTATTCCTGGAAGATGTTTGTCCAACTCATTCTTGAAGGCCCCCAAGGATGAGCACTCCACAGATTCCCAGGGCAATTTAATCTAGTGCTTTCCTACCCTTCCTGTTAGAGAACTTCTTTCCATCGTGTTCCACATAAATTTCTCTTATTGCAGTTTAAGCTCTTTGTTTCTTTCCCTGGCCACCACAAATATTGGAAAAGAGATTATTTGCTCTGTCTTGCAGCAGCCTTGAACACTGTTATTTCAATCCTCCCTTCCTTGGTCTAATTTTTCTTTCTGGCTGGATAACAGCATTTAAATTAGGCTCTTCTTGTGCCTCTGCCGTTCTGGGCCTCTGGTCTTCCTCTCTTGTCTTTCTCAGAAGTCTTCCTGGTGGTTTGGCTTCCCTGAACATGCACCCAAAGTGGGATGCTGTTCTCTAGCCAGTGTGCCACCAGCAGGTGAAGGGCTGTGGGGTGCCTGTTCCAGTGAGGTGTTTGCTTTTTTCATAACCACTTACACAGTTGATTCGTGCTCAGCTGGAGGTCCATTGCAATCACCGAGACCTGTTATGAAAAATAACAGGTCTAACCCTGACTAATCACTCCCCATTTTGAATTTGCATTGCTGATTAATCCTACCTAAGTACCATACTTTTGTTTTGCCAAGAGAGACTTAGGGTGTGTTTGACAGAAAACAGAGGGTTGAGGTAAAGAAGAATAAACTTGCTTAGACAAGATCATACAAGTAGTTTGGTGAAGAGGCAGGAAGCTTTTCTGACTGACCTCCAGAGGCCTCATCTGCAGAGTCTCCTCCCCGACTTTAGTGGAAAATCATAGGATTGAACGCTGAAAATATGGCAGGTTCTCTGTCTGACTCATTTTCGCTGGTTTTGTGGACCTCAGTAATGAGACCCAACAAGACAAGTCTTTGCCAGCCATCTATTAGAATTTCCTGCATGTTTGCTCTCCACATGCCATTGTTTATAACTGCACACTGAAACAAAACAAAACCAAACAAAAAAACCCCCCCGAAATGAACAACAAAAAAAAATTGTTCATTTTGCAACGTGTAAATGTAGGAATTAGTTGCTTTGCAGACAGACAGACCACCAGCCTGTTGGACAGCAGAGCTTTGTGTTTCATCTTCTCCTGAGTTTAACAATCATTCTACTCTGCTTTTGTTAATGAGAAAAACAGACAGGCATGTAGAGCCAGCCCTTCGTATTCATCATGCTCCTCTCCAGCTACATATGAAGGAGGAGAAAAGAAACATGGGAATACCAGGAAATTGCTAAACTACCTCTTCTTTAAGAAGGCTGGTTGGGTCCAGGGTTTTCCAGTGGAATTTCCCCAAATGATATTTCAGACGAAGTTGATTGCTGTCAGGGACTTCATAACTGGCTCTTTCACTGATTTATCTGATGGGAACAAAATCCTTTAGGGAATCTGAGCAGTTATCCAAATGTGAGTTGCCAAGTGATTTTAAAAGTACGGTGCTTAAAATAAGAGTTGCAAACAAGCAAAAGGAGCTGGTAATAAGTAAGAAAATTGGTGTGACGATGGGTGAGGTGGACATAAAGCAAAAATACAGCCTGCTGGGTAGGACCCATCAGCATATACAGTTTTATTGTCTTTGGTGGTGTGGTTTGAAATGTTTAGCTGGACTCTGATGCTGGTGATTAGAAACATGCTGTTTGTTATTAGAAGAGCCAAATGCACACTATTGTATTCTCTTCTGGTTTCTAAATGGCACCCATCATTGTGGTTACCAACTTCTTTATGCATTTAGGGACTTTTTCCAGCACAATATATTTTGAAGCATTTTCTAGCTTTGTCTATACAGTTACAAGTGGTTTCAGTTATACCTTCTGCTGTTTTCTTCTCCCAGAGCACATGTATGCTGGGTTTACAAGGTTTTATTTGGTTTCTGATCTAGAAAAGAGCTTCTCTTGCAAGTAAACCATTATTTTAAATGTTGCCAGGGTTACATATGACCTTTGGGGTAGATGTGCTTGTTCTGCTCAGCTACAGGCAAAGGTCTGCCTTGGGGTTAGAGTGCAAGTACAGATGACCACACAGGTACTTTGCAGTTTAATTTCTTCTGTATCTTGAGATGGGGCTTGGACTTGGCTTTTTTGGGGCTAAAAAATATCCCTGGTGTATTACATGAAGTTGGGTAAATGAGCAGGTTTATTCCACAATTAAAAGGATGAATCCTGATATTGTTTCATCCTTCCATTAAAAAATAAAATATGTTTGTGCTGTATTTATCCCCGCTGGCCATCAAAATTCTCGCTAGATGTTATTCTCTCCGTACTTTCTCAGAGAGAAATCTGCCTGGGTGTAAATTAATCACTGTTTTAGCTGGGTCCATACTATGGGTCCCTGGTCACCTTCCTCTGTTGCTTCTGTGTGCTTTGACTAGGGAGCTTCCACAATGCTCTTTAAAACAAGCAAAGGAAGGAGATCAGGGACACCTGTGTGTTACTTAATGATGCTTGCAGCGTCCCTGTGTTATATCCTGTGAGGGAGAAATTCAACAAGAAAACTAAACCACAACACCTAGCTTAACTGTTTTGTTCTGCAGCATCACACTGACAAATGAGGAAGCACTACAGGACCTAAATCTGCTTTAAATAGTCAACTGGAAGTTGCTAATTAGGACTTGGAGTAAGAGATCCTATCAAAGAAAAATGCTTTATGAGGTGGACATCTGGGATAGGTGGGACATAAAAAGGAAGGAGGGAACTTAGTAATTTGGAAAAGGTTTTTCTCCTGGGAGTTGAATAAGTCAACAAAGCAATACTCTTGTGTAAAGGATGGGGCACAATGCTGAATACCAAAATGCACGAGAAAGAATGTAGCCTGGTTGATATATACAGTAATTTTCTTGCTATTTTCAGCATTGGAAAAGCCTCAGCTGGACTCCTCTGGCATTGCAGTTCAAGAGGATGTGGACCAGCAGGAAAGAGTGCAAAGAGGAGCATTGAGAGTAATTAGAGGTCTCGGATATGACCAAGGAGGTAAGAGCTAATCAAGTTACATGGTTCAGCTTCTAGAAGAGAAGACTTTGGGCAATGCAGGAATAATCCTCAAGCATGCAGGAAGTAGAACTGAGCTGTAAAAAGGACAGAAATAGTCTTTGTTAAAAGCCTATAGTTTATTTAATAGGAAGTTCTGGTCTTATACAAGAGGAAGAAAGAGGGTTAAACAACAGGAGAACAGTGAGGATAATGAAATATTGGAGTTTTTTACTTCAGGGCAAACGTTAGGCAAATATCTGTCACAAATGATCATTACAGATGATCCTTCCTAGGGCAGGAAGATCAGCCAGATGACTTCCTGAGGTATTTTCTTTCCCTGTTTTTCCATGATTCCATCCTGAGGTTGGGCTCAGTAATGCAGGTTTGTTAGTCTAGTCTGAGGGTCACATTTCAGGACAGGATTTTAAAAAGAGCTTTGAAAAATTTTATTGAGATTTAGGTGCCTACCTCCCTTTTTATCCTTTGGAAAATCCCAGTCTGTAAAAGTACTTTTCATCCAGACAAAGTCAGGTAATTTTCTGCATGTTGATATTGAAATCCTCTGGCAAAATCTGTGTTTCCATGAAATGTTTCTGCTTGCTCCAACATGCCCTTGTATGTTAAATTATTATTTTTCTGGATGAATCATTCTGAGAACATTCAACGTATCAAGCTGGGTATAAAAATGTGCAGTCAGAATGTGAGCTAATCAACAGCAGCTTTTATATATGCAAAAAAGGACAATTTCCAGGTCTCCCTACAGTCTCTGAGTAATCCAAATATCTGAGTGAACAATAAACTGGCCAAATCAGCAGACAGCCCCATGGGAAGCAGAGATTTGGCAAAGACTGACTGATCTAGCATGAAAACAGATTTTTAAATGAATAAAGTAAAAAACATCGTGAAATTCTGTTAATTCTTTCTTATGAGCTGTGCATAGTGCCTGTCCTTTTTACTTCATCTGTGCTCTACAGCACTGGACCTCTCTGTTGGCTGCTGCAACTGCCCTCCTGGTGCCCTTTTATGTCCCATCAGTAGTTGTGCCCTGTTGCTCCACTGATTTCTCCAAAGAGTCTTTTCCATCTTTCTTCATGTCTTCCACCAAGAATAAAGGAGCAAGTTATATTTGGGTTAGGAAGTCAAGCATCTGCACTCGTGTGTGAGCCAAAAAAACTCCATGACTGAAATGTGCCTGTCCTCTGCCTGACAGCCAGAAGCCTGGTGTTCTACTTCTTAGTCTAAGGGACTTAAATTCACATTTCTCAATAGTGTACTTTCTACACAAGGAAAGAAAGACCTTTCTTCTCAAACTGGGCTTCTCTTTGGAGAAGGCATGCCTAGTGCAGGAGAAAAAACAGATACAACAGTCTGTTGAGAAAAGGGAGAAGAGTGCCTGCTTGCAACTCAGCCATTGAAGCACTTGTTACAGAGCAGAGCACCTGTACAGAGGACCTCTAACTTTGGTTTTCTGAAAAACTGAAGGAACGTGAGAACCATCAGTCCATCGTATGAACCACATGAACCACATTTTTAAAAGAAAAAAAATTAATCTGTCAGTGACAGATTAATGGATGCTTCAGTGCAGAAATACATTCTGAGCTCACAGTGGTCTCGGTCTCACACCCAGATGACTTATGGGTCTCAGTCTAAGAAAGATTTTTTCAGAGATGTTTCCTTCTTCTGCATTTCCTGCTTTCTCTTTGATTGCCCTGTACATGCACCTCTTACCTTTTTACAAGGGACTTTAATAGCAGATATTTCTCTGGATTTACTGAATAAGGGAAATTTGGAGAATGCCTTACACTCTTGTAGTCCTGGAGGTGGATGTCCTTTTCTAAGTTCTGCCCTGCAGAATTCCCTCTGCTTCTTTGTGCTCAAACTGTCACTATCAGCACTCTGCCATTCTGTAAGGCTGGTTTGCCTGCTTTTACCCTCTGCTTTGCAGCCCCCCTCGTACTATAAATGCTTCCCCTTCCTCTTTTATCATGCTATACTTCTTGCTTGCAAGAACTTCCCACTTCCTTATCAGTTATTATTCCAGTTTGTTAAACCACCTTTTTCCTGTTAGTAGTCCAGAAAAGAATAGAATACAAGAGATCCACAAGGATCATCAAGTCCAGCTCCAGGCCCTGCACACAAAATAACCCCAAGAACGACACCAAGTCCCTGTATTCCCCTGTGGGTGTTCTGGCAATGCACACTTTGAGGCTCAGAGATGCACTTTCCAGCACGAGTGTGATGCTCGGGCACCCTGCAGCTCCCTCAGCCTTTGCAACCAGGGAGCACGGGACAGTGCCTCTCTTGTTCCTTCAGGGCTTGGGGTGAGGCATTCCTCCATCCCTCACCCACTGCTTCCTTCAGACCAGCCAGCCTCACACATGCACACTTGATTTTTACCGACTTGTTTTCGTCCCTAAGCCTCTGCACTCTCAGGGTGGTACACTGGTGCCGTGGTGTTGTGACAAAGTGCCAGCAGTGCAGAGGGAAAACCCCTCGGGAGCCGGGATGATCTTCATCCTTGCAGTGCTTGGGATCAGCAGCAGAATGATCTGTGGTAAAGCTGGCATGAAAAATATTTGTCTTTTCAAATTAAGTGGCTTTGGCCTGTTTTCCATCACAACAGCGGCAGCACGTGGCATTGGCACAGCCAGTCCTGCTGCTCCCCTGTGGGAGGGGAGCCTCTGCCAACCTCCCAAAAGCAGCTGCCAGCAGACCCTACCTTGAGCCCAGTCGAGAGACCACACTGTGCAAGGTCACCAGTGATCCCTAAGACAGGCTTTTGGTAGCTGGTGGCAGGATGGGGATACCCTGGGAAAGCAATTGTGATGTCTCCACAAGGTAATGGCCCAAAGGTTTGAAGCCAAGGCCACTGTTCAGTCCTGGGGCAGTACTGTACTACTACAATTATAGACAGCTCCTGAAGATCCCAGTCTCAGTTCTCATTTATGAAATATTTATTTAATGTTCTACTAAATATTTAATTATCTTGTCGATATTCTTTAGATAACTCTCCCTGTTTTAATTTAAACTCACTAAACCCAGCATTTTCAGAATGAAATGTCCTAACTTATAAAGAAAAAGTGTTGTGACCTTTGTGGTGAAAGTATTTTAAAAAATGGTGTATTCATGAAGGATTTTCCTCACTCAAAACTTGCAGTTAAATACCCTTCTTGATAAACACTTCTCCCTCTATTCTGCTGGGCACACAAACTAAATGAGGTTAAGCTGTAACTGTGTATGGATTCCAGTTGTCTTGACTACTGTGAATGTTTGCCTAAATCAAGCTGTAAGCAATTAAAAAAAAGCATCTGTCTTCTTGAAGCACAGTGTGCCTTCATCTGCTTCTTGACCCCCAGTCTTTCAGAATATAGCTCCTTTCTGCTTTTTCTTTGGGTGTCTTCCAGCCCTACTGTATTTTCCATTTCACCTCCTTCAGCAATGTGACTAAGCACCTCTTGAGGGTTAGTCTGTGACACGGTGAGTTCCTTTGAGTTGATAATTTCTGGGAGTTATACAGCTGGACTCATATTTTTCAGTTTCCTTTCATCCCATTTTCCCCCCCATTGGAATGGGTCAAGGAAATGAACACAAACTAAAATCTACGTGTTGTTTTACTTTGAAGACTTAACAGGAGATACTGATCTATGCGTCTACTCTGTTTTTACAATAAAAAAGTTATTATGGGTTCTGTTCAGATCTTCCCTTACCTATGCAAAACTGAAGATATTGGGCAATTACTATTTCTAGTAGAAAGCAATACATTCTGAGCAGTTCTGGAACATCACATATATGAGCTTTCCTTTTTCTGCCATCCAGATTCTCTTTTAATGAAGAAATTACCTTGCTGGTTATCACTCATGTTCTTAAGGTGCATTTGCTCCCAGAAGCTACTTTCATATTCTGTTTTAGGCTTTCTGGCATGTTAAAATCATCCATTGCTGTGTAGACTGGTGCAGCCTTTATGATTTTTGCTGTGATTAAACTTGGTAAGATTGATATATTGGATTTAAGGACAAGTGTCTGGGTTAAAGTGTGGGCCAGATGACTAGAAAAAGAAAGAAAAACCAGAGTGAAGGCATGTTGGGGGCTGGAGGGATATAGTCCTCTGCTGCCTCAGCTTGGGCTGGACAGTTCAGGCAAGTCTAACTCTGGTCTCAGACTCTCATGATTGATAAACATTACTCACACACTGGTGTCAATAGGATTACGTGTCAGGTTAAATTAGATGAATAAGTGTTTGCTAGCTTGGAGCTTTGGACAATACACACTACTGAAGAGCACATGAACAGTATTATTGTGGGTGGCTGGACTCTCAGCTCTGAGTCAACATCACTCGAGGAGCTTTAATCTGCTGTTAGAAGGTGCTCTAACTTAAAAATAAACAAAATAAAATTAAGCACAAAAGTCTAGTTTTCCACGTCTTCGGTGTGTCCAGGGTACATTTCCTTCTAATCTAAACCTGCTCTTCTTCACACAGCTGCAATTTCCAGTCGTGGTTCCCTGGGACACCTGGGTGCTAACAGGTCTGTGTGTGCCAACTGAGCTCTGGGCCGTAGTGTGGCTGTTTGCTAACTCAGTGCTGCCATCAGGGAAACTGCAACCTTCCTTCTTCTCATCAGGAATTAAGTGTGCTTTCCTTATCCATATCTATAAATCTGATCATTTTAAGCCGTTGCTTCTCGTGTTTCTTAATCAATCAGGTTTGTGCTCTACTGTTAACCTGAATGAAAATTTACGAACTGCTCTTGGGTTTGGGTCTGCAAAGACACTCAGAGGGCTTGGCTTTTCGTGTTACAGCTAATGAAGAAAGGTCCTGCCTATTTAAAGTCAGCATTAAAGGCTTGTTGACTTGAATATATCAAGAAAGTTTCTGCATTAAAGGACTTTCCAGGTAGTTCAGAGCCTCCAGAAGTGTTTTTAGTTAGTATGCAATAGAGTTGGCTTTTAATGTTGGCTGCTGTGAGGTGAAGGAGGAGACTGAGCAATGTGTGAAGTGTGGTTTATTTGTTCTTCCAGAAAGGGCTCAAAATAACAATTTGTGTTTTGGATGTGAAGTGTGAAGAGGTTATCTGGCTGACCTGGAATCCCACAGGGTATCTGCAGCAGGGCTAGAAAACAGTTCTTTGTCTTTCAGTGTGATGCTGCAGTTAGGGATGTATGAAACAGCAATGAACTCTGAAGTGACCTCTGTTACAAACCCAAATTCTTATGTACCTTTATCTTTTTCTGAGTTTTTGGGGGCTGCTCTCACCATATTCAGAGGGTTTGTTTTTTTTTTTTCACAGTAATTCATGCACTAAAAAAATGATGCATTTAACTTTGAATGCTTATTAATGCAAAAAACCAGACTTCTGAATCTTGGGTATAAAGGGTATCAAGGTGAATGTATTCAACAAGAACCTGAGCACCTTTTCCCTCAGTTTGATGTCAGAAAAGTCTAAAACCAAAAGAGAGGCCCCTGTGACTCCCCTATGGCAGTCTTGTGAGGATGCAACCACAGCAGGGAGAGACTGAGGTGCAAGCCCTGAGATTGTCTGTAATAGAGTTATCAGATTCCGTTTTTCTTCATTAACCTTTGATCTCCAAATTCCTGTGTTGTAAGTCCAGCTGTGGCAAGGCAACACTGTTTGATAACACAAGGAAATCCAAGGGAAGTTGAAACTGCACTCTCAGTTGTCACCACCTTGTTTGCCAAAGGTGTGTGGTGATGGTCAAGGAGCAGGTGTTGAAAACGTTATGAGGATTTTTTTTTTTCCCAAGGAAAAGCTAAGCATGAGAATAAGGGGGATATGTCTGAAGATCAGTTTTGCTTTGCGTATGTTATCAGTGCATCAGAGAGAGTGAAAGTTGGAAATGAGACTCTTTGGCTGTCTAGATACCTGAAGAAGTGTAAGATTTACTGTTTTCTGACCTGTACTTTCAGTAAGATGTGTTTTTGAGGGCCAATTCAGACTTTTAATATTGCATTCACTAACAAAAACAACAAAAAATACACATGACATTGCTGTTATGATAAGCCAGCAAAGGAGCAATAGCTCTTCTACAAATCTCAGCTATTCAATAGTGGTATTTTTGTAGCTTTCTCTCTTTCCCCTCTACCAAACCCCCTTTCCCTTCATACTTGAGCAACTGGTAGCCGTGCCTTACCAGTACATCCCATCTGCAAGGGAGCAGCTGGATGGGGCATGTCCACTTAGTTTACTGCCTGGCAGGACAACTGTCTCGGGTCAGGGAATCCCCAGGCAGGATGAAACAAACATGGCACCTCTTGGTCACTTATTGTGAACAACGGGGACATATCTAGTACTCCAATTATTTTGGATAATTTTAGAGTCCCCTTAGGCTCTATGACACATGCTGTAGAGCAGATCAGTCTGTGAACTGCCCTTTTTCATGCTGGCTGCAGGATTGTTGGTCTGAAAGCAACCAAGACTGGGATTCACAGTTGAAATCCAATGTTTGGGTCTTTGGGAGGTACTGTCTCCTGATTTTTATAAACTTTGTTTCATAATCCCCATCCCTCCAACTTGAGTGAGGTGAGAACATAGATCTAAGTAATCTATTTTCCAGAAATTTTCTGAAGCATTAAGAACAGGAGTAATACTTTCCAGAAAGTGTCAATACTCTGCAGTGGCTCTTTCAGAGGGGATGTGCCAATCTCGAGAGCTCCTTTCATGTTACTGCTCTTTCATCAAAGCTTCTCATTATCCAGCAATTCAGATCAACATACCATCAACATTATTTTCTTCTTTTTAAGTGCTGTTGCATTTCATCCTGGAATTAATGTACAGTGCCACTAAAACTCTCTTAATTTTGACCAAGCAGCTCTCATTTTTGGATGAAGATGTTTTTGCAGTTATGTCAAGTTCTGTAAACAATTATACAACAATCACAAAAGCAGGGAGATTTGAGAGACTGGACTAAACCCCAGAAGCTGCAGTTAAAATTTATGGACATTAAGGGCAGGGTTTCTGGTGGCCCATTAGTCTCTGCATCTGCCCCTTTCCACTGGGGCACGTATGGGAGTTTGGAGTTTGCCGAATGGTGTGCGCCGTATCTCAGGAATGATTAGCATTCAGCAATGACAGCCCAAGTACCTTGTCCCTTATCTCATGTGTTTGTCCCTTATCACTGTGTCAATTGTCAGCGCTGCTAGTCTGGCTCATGTTTTAGGTGGCCTCCGGACCTCTGACTTTTAGTTGACATATGGGCAAATATGATGCCTCTGGTAGAGTTTTGCACTCTTGGGATCTGAGAGAGAAGAAAATCATAGGGTCTAAATGCAAGGTAATGAAACTAGTTTAATTCTTTTTTTCTTAATCAAAAGTTCTTTTTAGACTATATGAAAATGAATGAAAGTACATATTTAAGCCTTAGCTCTGGACAAACCTGCCCAAGAAACCTCTAGTAAAGATTTCATGAAAGTAAGTTGATGAGCTTGTTTTCTCTTCATGTTTCTTTAGTACTGAACTAATTTCTGGAGTTTTATTTCTCTGGGTGGAGTTTGATAATTTCCTTGACTTGGAGGTGAAAGTGTAACATTACCTTTCAAGTGTAACCACATCTGCACCTCTGAGGTACGGTGCTCTCCTCCAAGTCAAAAGCAATGAATTGTTTAACAACTGCTGGTTCTTCCTTTACTAACTGGTACATCTTAGGGGAAGGCTTTCAGTATTTTGTTCCAGATTGCTCAGATGAATTCTTGTATTTGGTCAAGTTCCTGTATTGGAGTGAACTGTGTTCCATTCAACATGTCAGTTGCTATGACAGTGTTTGAAAATAAATACTTTAAAGATATTTTTAACTGTTTTGAGGCATACAGCATTCAGGTCTGTTGACGATATTGTATAACTGACAGCTGTCTTTCAGAACTATAAAATATTTAAGATTTTTTTGGTTTTGTATTATGTGCAGCAACTGGTGTGCATTTAGAAGACAGGAGGAGGGAATAAACTTTGTATGCTCTTATAGGGAGAGAAAATCCACAAGGTTTTGCTCTTCCTTGGATGCACTGAAGCGTTTAAGACCGGGGGAATGGCTTTAAACTGACAGAGGGTAGATTCAGATCAGATGTTAGGAAGAAATTCTTCACTGTCAGGGTGGTGAGGCACTGGCACAGATTGCCCAGAGAAGCTGCCCCAATCCCTGGCAGTGATCCAGAGGAAGGTGTCCCTGCCCATGGCAGAGGGGTTGGAACAAGATGATACTTTAAGGTCCCTTCCAACCCTTCTATGATTTGGGGTTAATATGTTATAGGCAACTGCTAGAGAAACTTTCTTCACTGTCTTTTGCCACTGTATATATATACATGAGCCCAAATAAAAAGCAGAGTATTTACAATAGGCAGTCAGTCTCTTAAACATTTCCCTTTTAATCAAGATCAGAAAATATTTATTACATTTACACATGCCCAGATCTTCTCACTGTCACATCTAACTCTTTGAAAGGCAGGAACACTAATGCTATTGCATGGAGAGGTGGGAAGTAGTTGTGTTTTGGAATGATACAGCAAGAGAGATTTGATTTTAAAGGATAATTTAAAAAAACAATTTCTCAGTGATACCTGTAGAGGATATCTTCTGCGTGGGCACGGTGCAATCAAATGTGCCAAAGTTTTTCTGCTGCTTTTCTTGTTTGAAAATGGACATTAAAAAGCATGGTATGGCTGAAGTTCTCTTTGTACTGTGCTGTGAAGCATGGCAAGGTTTTGTAGTTTTGGTGAGTTTTTTTTTTGTTTGTTTGTTTGAGGTTTTTTTGTTTCCCCCCTCAACTTTTTATTATTCCACGGTTCTCACCTGTTAGAACTAGTCCTTTAGAGAAAGGAAATTGCTCAAAAATACAACTTAAACTGAATCTTTAAATGACCTAATTTCAGTGTTGAGAAAGAGAATATAGAAATATTTACTCTTCTTGAAAACCAAGAAGACAAAACCACCATGCAAGTGAATTTAGAGACTCAATTTATCTATCTATCCATTTATTTATTTGTTTGTTTATTTATTTATTTATGTTAAAGCACTTCTTTCCCCCCAGAATACTCCATGGGAGAGTCAGTTAATTGTTACTGCTTCAGGGAACTTAAGGTAAAAACACTGAGGTTTTTTTAATGATCTTATTGCTTAAAATATATGGTTCTGTTGTCTATATTTTGCATGCTGTCCCAAGGAAGTTTTGATGTATTGTGAAGAGCAGGGTTATTACAATTAATTTAATTGGAATTCTGCTTTATTACAACGGTTGTTTGAAACTATGTTTAGCCAAGCAGGAACCATCACAAATTTTAATAAAGTTTAATTATGTTTGTTTCTCCTTGGTGTATTAATTTTTCCAACAGATAGTATATAGAGATAAATCTAAAAATATTTATGCTGTACCTATATATAGGCATGCAGATATATCAGCAGACATAATTTAAATTTATGGAAGAGTTCTAGTAAATAATTAACACATGAAAGTTGCAGTATGTAATTATTACCACCCAGGTAAAAACATAATAAATGTTACTGAAAGCTACTGGGCAGGTTGTTCTTTGCTGTAGTAACCTCACAGATAGAGTTTTGTACTCTGATGAGAGCTACATATCATATATATAATGCATATCGCTGCCCATACTGCTGACTGCTGTGTCATTTTCTGATGATAAATTACCTAAAGATAGAGGTGGTTGCAGAGATCCAAATGGCACCTCAGGTTTAAGCTCTGAATGGACACTTTAGCAGCAAGTCTGAACCTGTTTAAGCCTCGACTATTTTTTTTTAAAAACACATGCAATATATCAAGTAGAAAAGTCCATTTAAAGAAAACACAATAATAGAAAACTCTCCCTTGATGATGAATACTGTTATAGAGGGCTGTCATTTGATGCAAACACGATTTTCCAGTTATCTTCAATAAAGAGTGTGAGGGAAAATAAAGACATGGAAGATGTCTTTACCCAGACAAAGCTGGGCTATTCACACACCCTTAGGGCAATTACTTGAAAAAATATTCCCCCTGGAGACTAGAATCCTTTCGTGAGCCTCAGAAATCAAAAGCTTTCTCCTGAAACTTATGGTATTACCAGCAAGATCCTTGGGGCAGAGGTAGTCTCAGTTTTTGGCAATGCTGGAGCCTGGTGCTTCTATTGTGCTAAACGGTATGTTAAAAGACCAGCTTCTCTGCTTTGAGCCTGAAAACATTTTTTAATAATTAACTCTTCAGAGAGGTGACACTAGCCTGAGTAACTCAGAAATCCAGTTTCTGCTGCTCCCTTAACCGCAGGAGCGCTTGGTCGCCTCGGTGATCTGAGCTGTAGGAGAGGCTCATCTCCACTTTCCCCAGTGGAAAGAATACAGTTATTTGTGCCTGCTTAATGAGATGTATGATGGGAGATGTTCAACAGCACTATCAAGAGTGGTTCTGTCTAAGGGAATAAGACATTGAGTGGTAGGATTGTGCAGTTGCTGGACCAGAGCTTTGGAAATGCGAGTGCCGAAGGAGTGACCCCATCGCCTCCCAGCACAGGGGCCAAATGCTGCTCCCCAGCCCTGGGCTGGCTGTAGAATAAACCTCCTGACTTCATGGAGGTTGTGCTGAGCACAGAGGTGAAAGGCATGCCCGTACACCTTGATGCAGAAGAGCCATGGTTTCCCCTTGGGAGCTCCCATGGGGAAATGCTGGAAAGCACTTGAGCACGTTATGTTGGCACTGCACGGTATAAGATAGAACAACACAGACTCACCATGTCCCTTTCTGCAGCAACTCTGCCGCTTGCAAACTGCAACAGGGGAGTTTGTAAGGGCAGTGAATGCCCTCCAGTGGCAGAAAACAGGGTTGGATCATTGTTTTCCGTAATTGTTATGGAATTGGTGTTCACAGTTCAAGTTCAGTCTATAGAGCGTGCACCATTGGTGAGCATCCCTGTCTCTTGACTTGCAGTGCACAACAGCCCACAAGAAAGAGATTTTTCTTGCTTCATCTTTTTAGCTTGTTTTGATGCACCTAGTGCCCAGTCTACTCTCTCAGTATGGGCCAGTAGCCTGGAAATTGAAAACTGGCCCAGCAGATTTTCACTCTGAGCTGCAACAGAGTTTAAACATTTGGAAATCACATTACCATGAGCATCTTTAAACCAAAATTAGGTGGTGCATTTTTTTTTTTCCATATGAAACTCAGTCTTCACAAAAGCAAGTTTGCAGATGACACGGAATGGGAGGAGCTGTTGACTTCTTCAATGGCAGGGAGGCCCTCAGAGAGACCTGGACAAATGAGAGGGCTGGGCAATCACCCACTGTGTGAAGTTCAACAAGGGAAAGTGCTGGATTCTGCACCTGGGATGGGGCAACCCTGGATGTACAGACAGAGTGGGGAATGAGATGCCGGAAAGCAGTGCCAGGAAAGGGACCTGGGGGTCCTGATTGATGGCAAGTTGAACATGAATCATCAGTGCCCTGGCAGCCAGGAGGGCCAACCGTGTCCTGGGGGGCATCAGGCAAAGCATCGCCAGCGGGGCAAGGGAGGGGATTGTCCTGCTCTGCTCTGACCTGGGGTGGCCTCACCTTGAATATTGTGGCAGTTTTGGTGTCTGCAATACAAGGAAGATGTTAAGCTGTTAGAGAGTGTCCAAAGGAGGGCAACGAAGAAGGGCCTTGAGGGGAAGCCATGTGAGGAGCAGCTGAGGGCACTTGGTGTGTTCAGCCTGGAGAAGAGGAGACTGAGGGGAGACCTCATTGCAGTTATAGCTTCCTGGTGAGGGGCAGAGCAGGGGCAGGCACTGATCTCTTCTCTGTGCTGACCAGTGACAGGACCCAAGGGAATGGCCTGAAGTTGTGTCATGGGAGGTTTAGGTTGGATATTAGAAGAAGGTTCTTCCCCCAGAGGATGGTTGGGCACTGAACAGGCTCCTCAGGGCACTGGTCAGCACTGAAAGAGTTCAAGAAGCGTTTGGTCAATAGTTTCAGGAACATGGTGTGACTCTTGGGATGGTCCTGTGCAGGGCAAAGGGTTGGACTCAATGATCCTTGTGGGTCTCTTCCAACTCAGCATATTCTGTGACTCTCTGATTCTGTGAAATAATCTTTAAATATTCATCTCAGTAAAGGCTGCTGCTATTGTGAATTTTTTTCCTCTCTGGTTGCTCTTGGCCATGCCTAGTCTGGCCCCAGGCTTGACTGCTCTGTGGTGGGAAGACACCACACGCCTTGACCAAGGGTTTTCCAGTTGTCTTTGATAACATTACCTTCTGTAGTTTAATCCCAGCTAACAACAAAGCACCATGCAGTCACTCACTCACTCCCCCCCCAGAGGGATCAGGGAGACAATGGGAAGCATAAAAGCCAGAAAACTGGTGGGTTGGGGTAAAGACAGTTTAATAGGGAAAGCAAAAGCCACACACACAAGCAAAGCAGAACAAGAATTAATTTGCTGTTTCCCATGGGCAGGCAGCAAATGGGAGGTGTTCAGCCCTCTCCAGGAGAGCAGGGCCCATCACATGTGACAGTTACTTGGGAAGACAAAAGTCCATCACTTCAAGCATCCCCCATCCCTCTTCCTCCTTCTTCCCTCCACTTCATATACTGAGCATGATGCCATGGTCTGGACTATCCCTTTGGTCAGTTGGGGTCACCTGTCCTGGCTGTGTCTCCTCCCAGTCTCCCATTCATTCCCAGTGTCCTTGCCAGCCTGGCAGTCCAAAAAGCAGAAAAGGCTTTGGCTCTGTGTAAGCGCTGCTGAGCAATAACAAAAGCATCTTTACATTATCAACACTGTGTTCAGCACAAACCCAAAACCCAGCTCCACACCAGCCACTGTGAAGAAAATGAACTCTACCCCAGCCAAAACCAGCACACCATTTTATTTGTAACTTTTAAAGTAAGCCTTTCAAACAAAAAGATGATACCCTGAGCTCTAAAGTAGACTTTGGGTGATCCAGCAGTTGTCCTTTTGGAAAAGAGATCAAACTGTGCTGCGTGCAATGTGAATATTGGCACAAGTAAAAGAAGTAATTTGTACTTTAAATGACCCTGGATGTTTTCTCTGGAAACACTGCTTTTCCAGAAAGAGTCTTCTGGGTTCATCATTATTTGGTGACAGCCCAGGAAAGAGAGAGATCAGAAACTGGTGCAAGCATTTGTGCAAGAGGCACGAGTCCCTTGTCAGCTGTGGCTGGTTTGCTACAGAAGCTTACTACATGTTATTTAGCATTTCCCACATCTCCTTGGGCACCTCTGTATAACCAAGTACACAGAGGTTTTCTATTTATTGATGCATTGTTCATGAGGATTTCACTTAAAATATCTGTAGGATAATTACGTTAATAGTGTTCCTATCACTTATGCTATTTCTCAACTACACTAAGAGGCCTGATTTCCTTCCTTATTTTGGCAGGTCATTGATTTTACACTTCTTCAAATGCTTTGCTCAGTTCAGCAAGCAAATATAGAAGAAATTTTTTTATTTATTCTTGGTAATGCAATCATCTATTGGGTTAAATAAAAGAATTACAAGAGATATCAAGTAAAAACACTGGTCACCCTCCTTTTGATTTAGATGACCTAGCAAAGTTGAAAAAGATACTAAGAATTGTATAGGCATAATCAGAGGGAAAAAAGTTATTTTTTAAAAAATAATTTATTATAACCTTTTTTCTTTCTTTTTCTTGGGGGCTAGTATTATGAACACTTGTAACACAGAGATATGATTATGAAGACAAATGATATTATTAGCAATTCAAGGGCAGAAGAAGCCCCTTAGTTAAAGGAAAACATATTTTTCTGCTTTCTTCAGATTGGTTTCCAAAGACAATTTCCACGTTGATCCAAATGATATTTGTCTGCTGTTGAAGGGTGTTAAAAGTCATAAGCAAAGATGTTCACAGGATGGGCTGACAGAGCTGATTTCATGCTTACAGGTGCAGCCAGCAGTCAAGTTTTCAGTTTTCAAACACGAGTTATAACAGTCTGTTCATTCTTCACAACTCAAACAATACAATTGTCCAAGAAGTAATTCCTGTTGACTTTCCTGTTGAAAACCCGTGTTCTCAAACTCCATCAGTCAATATTGCCTGGTGTGCTCGTGTGCACTTGTGCATGTTGGCAGGGTGGCGGGGTGGAAGATGTGAGTGCATGTTGACACAGTGTTACTCAGAGGAAAAGGTACATACATATCTGCTGGGAGAGTTATGTTTAACCACAGAAGTGGCATTCCACATCATTACTCGTTTGGAATCGAGCGCTGCAGTTGATTCGTTCAAACAGCAGATCCACAGACTCGTGTGAAGTCTTCCTGTGCCATCACCCCTGATCTCTGCCTTGCTTGGTCCCAACTACCCCAAACTAAGGGCTCTTCCTCTAGCATCCACCTCTTGGGGAGAAGGATGTCCTCTCACAGATGCACCCATTGCTGAGACAACAACACAGAGTGCTACAGGTGTCCTTAAACATATTATATCCTTGTGTTCCCTGCAGTGGTGATCACTGGGATTAGTGAAGTCTAAGAGAGTTTTAGTGAGTACTTATCTGCATATCTAGGCAGCTTCAGGACTGTGCTGAGGACCCTGATGCCAAAGGTTATGTTGACCCAGAAAGGAACTGGAGTGGATCCAAACTCCTCTGAATGCAGCTCTCTGATGTATCCAAATTAATAGGGCAGCTGCAGCAATGATAAGTTTTGAACTCAGGGTTTTCATTCCTTGTTTAATATCTGTGCTTAACACTGTGATACCCATCTCTTGCAGAGATTTGTGTTTTGTGGTGTTTCTCTTGCCCTTTGCTGCACAGTGTCGTGACCCTTGCACAAGTCCTTGGGTCAGTCTCTCTAGGCAAGGCCATGCAGAAGATCTCAAGTGTCAAGAGGGGGAATTGCTGTTTCTTTTCTTTTTTTTCTTTCCCTTTTCCTTCTTTTCTTTTCTTTTCTTTTCTTTTCTTTTCTTTTCTTTTCTTTTCTTTTCTTTTCTTTTCTTTTCTTTTCTTTTCTTTTCTTTTCTTTTCTTTTCTTTTCTTTTCTTTTCTTTTCTTTTCTTTTCTTTTCTTTTCTTTTCTTTTCTTTTCTTTTCTTTTCTTTTCTTTTCTTTTCTTTTCTTTTCTTTTCTTTTCTTTTCTTTTCTTTTCTTTTCTTTTCTTTTCTTTTCTTTTCTTTTCTTTTCTTTTCTTTTCTTTTCTTTTCTTTTCTTTTCTTTTCTTTTCTTTTCTTTTCTTTTCTTTTCTTTTCTTTTCTTTTCTTTTCTTTTTTTTCCTTTTTTCTCCCCTCCCCTCCCCTCTCCTCCCCTCCTCTCCCTGATTGGGCAGCGCTGCCGGCCCGCGGTATAAAGGGCGGGCGGGGCGGGTGTGGTCGGTTGTGTGTGAGGGCTGAGGGTGTGGCCCTGCTGCTGCCCGGGCTGCGGAGGGGAGAGCGCCTTGGCCGCTGGGTTATGGACCGGGGGAGCCGGGGGGCGTTTAGGGGCGCGTTGTGCTGGGCAGCGGGGGCCAGGTAAGGTCCTTCCCTGCCGGGTGACCCCGGGGGAGCCGTGGCAGGGCTGCGGGGCTGTTGCTCTCTGGGTGTCTCAGGGATTGCCTCGGAATCCCAAAGCCTTTCCCCGTGCAGGGTTACGAAGCAAAGACTGCTTTGACTTGGCATTTTAGTGCTGCATTAATGCTTTTTGCTCGTTCTGTGTCAGTTTCCAGCCTGGCTCGTGGTTTCCCCTGGTGCTGGGCAGTGGAGGCGAGTTGTGCTTCCTGCTGGGAGAGAGAAGGGCCTTGGGAAGCTGCTCCATGAGCCACAGCTGTGCCGAGCCCGGGAGTCTGTCCAGGTAAGAGCAGGGCTTATACTGCCAGGGAGGAGCTGGGTTTGCTGTTGAAACATGCACATGCCTTTGAATGCAAGGACAGGCAGAAGCTGGGAGGGACCCTGAGCACATTTGAAAAGCCCTTGACTGTGGGAGGAGTGTCCAGGAGAAATTATTCCTTTTTTTGCAGGGAGGCGGTTTGTGAGGACAGGGGGGTTGCTGTGCTCTCTAGCAAAAATACTCCCCTTGGGATGTCCAGGGTGAGGAAATGTTGGCCCCGTGTGGGCTGGAGCAAAGGTGTGTGGGTGCCTGTGTGTGACACCCGTGGGTGTGCAGGAAGGGGGTTCTGGTGCCATTGGAGCTGCCAGGGAGCCAAAAGGGGCACAGTTGTCTGAAAAAGGTGAAAGCTCTGTTGGCCTCTGTTGACACCTGCACCAAAGGAGTTGCAAATTTCCCCCCTCTTGGTTGCAGGCTTCACAAAGCTCCCAGGAAAGGAAGTTTTAGATTCCAGCTCCCCTTTATGCTAAAGGTTTCCTTGTTCTCTCAGCAGGATGTTGAGTGCCACCATGTCCCTGAGGTCACCCTTTCTGCTGTTGGGAGAGCACGAGGTGGATGGAGAGGATCCCCAGCCATCTGCAGGCAAAAGGGACTGGCACAACTGCGATTTTTCTCCAGCTCTCTTAAGGTGGACTTTCAGGGTACCATGGGTAATGTGCCAGCTCTCCTGCTGGAGTTTTTGTCTTGTGCTATATTTGAACAGACAGAGTAAAACTAAAGTCAGGTGTGTTCTGGAGTGTGTTACACTCGTGCAAAGCTCCTTCCCTCTGTTTATTTTCTGTTCTGGAAAGCACAGTCTGGGGTTCCTGGGCACTTCCTATTAAATGATTCCATGAAAATAATTTTGTACTGAAAGGAGAAAGGAGCTGACTCTTTGAGATCAGATGTCACTGATAAAAGCTGTATGTTTTTTCACTCAGTAAGCTTTTAAAATATCTCGTAGTGTGTAGGAATGCCTGGCTTCTAAAACTCACCAATTGAGTCTTAGAAGTTTCTTTGAAGAGCTGATTTCGGACAGGAAAATTGGCCCCCAGGAGGGACTCTGTGCCTGCTCTCCCGTGGCTCCAAGGGATCTCTGGCCCTTCACGCCGGCACCGAGATTTTCTCGGGAAGGGCCTCAGATCCCCGGACCAGTCTGGGACACAGGCAAGATCCCCCTGCAGCTTAGGACCAAATTGGGCCCCTGGAGGGACAGTGCTGTTGGTGCCCCCCGGGTTGGGGCACCCCGAGGACTCCAGCGCGCACCGAAAGGATTATTCGGGGAGATCCTCAGGGTGCCCGGCCCTGGGGACTTCAAAGTAAGGTCCCTGCAATGGATTCAGGCATTGCTGAGAGTATCCCAGGGGTACCTGTCTCTGCTAGACATGGAGCTCTCTAATGGACTGTAATTGGGTTCCAAAAGTGGTGCTCCAAGTGCCAAAGCAGTGTGGGATTGGGATTAAGAAATGAGCAGTGATGGTACAATTGGCTGTTTTCTCTTGAATGTAATGGTAAGAGCTGCAGGAGTGCCAGGTGTGTGTTCCAGTCCCCAGCATTTGGTTTACACGTGTCCTGGTCAGACACAGGTCCAACTTCCTCAGTCCTTAACATAATAGAGGGAGAATGAAGGACTGGCAGTGTTAAGGTGATTGGTGTGACAGGGGTTAAACTGGGAAAACATTGGGGAATTCCTCAGTTTCCCTCTTTGCCAAACTCAGCCAAACCTGTGCTAGGAAGAGATTGAGTGGAAAAGTTGAGGCAGAAATGAAATGGAAAACTGGGGATATTGAAACTGTAATTGCTGGAACTAAATGTGTCAAAGCAGCAGCTCTTGTTGTGCAGGGAATAACTCCTGTCAGCAGCAAGGTCCTGACTGAAGTGGCAGCTGCAGTTGTTCCTGTGGTGTGGACCAGTGGACTTGCAGGAGAGGGGGAGAGGGCAGAACCTGTAGGTATTACCCCTAATGTGGGATCTCTCCTGGTAAGGCAAAGCCAGTATCCTTTAAAATCAGAATTCCAGCTTGGATTGGTTGCAGTAACAGCTAAATTGGCTCCTCCTGGTTTGCTTGTAGAAGGTGAATGCAAGAACCTGCCAAGAAACCAATGGCCAAGATGATTGATGAGAGCAGGACCTGAGAGAACCCCTGTAAGTGTCAACCTCGAGTAGATTCCAGTATTGGATTGCAAAGATGGCCTTTGCTGCATCTCCTTGAGCAAGGAAAGCCAAGAAACCTTTGCTTTGGCAGGAGAAAATCTGGAAAGGGGAAAGAAAGAAGAGAAGCCCCCTGACTTCTCCCTTAGCCCCAGACAGCCCATGAACTGCCTTCCTGGGAATGGTAGGACGGGGTGGACTCTGGATTGCTCCCTCTGGATGTGTGGTAAGACTGTTCTGCCAACTTTTAAGAACAGCCTGTAAGCATTTGCTGCCTTGGCTAGATGGGGCAAGGGCAGCCTTCAAGCAGCTAAAGCATTCCCTGAGGAGAGCTCTGGGTCTGCCAGATGTCTCAAAGTGTTTGGAAGCATCTTTGGTGGGGAGGGCAAACAAAGGCCAAGGTGTGCAGTGACCCCCCTGAGAAGGGACTTTGAGTTAATGGCATCCCTGCAAGTGAACTCTGTGGGCTGTTCCCCCTGTAGGGCAGGTGATAATCCCAGCTACAGCGATGGGAAAAATGGTTAAAAGAGAGCCCAAAAAGCTGGAAATCCTCCAGGAGGCTCTTGGCAAAGAGAGTTTCCTGAGTTGCCCCTGCAAGAAGGATAGTGACAGCTTTTGAGTGCTGGTAGATCCTTTGAATAGATAGCCTTGAGTGTGTCCTTGTTGCCCCAGTAGGCCTTGTCAAAGTCCCCCTATTCCAGGAGATATGCCTATTAAAGTTAAAAATGATCCTTTTCCTAATCCTTTGTTGGCTTGAGGCTCTCCCCTGCAGGAACTCCAGGAACTCCTGGTGCCGCCTGGGCCGATGGATTGGACGCCCCAGCCCCTCCGTTCCTGCCCAGCCACTGGGTCCGTGTCCAGTGGTGGCACTGCCAGCCCTGCAGGTGAAGTGGGAAGGGCCTTTCCAGGTCTTGTGGGTCACATTTAGAGTAGCCAAAGATTCAGAAAAAGGATGTTGAGTCTCTTCTTCTTGAGTTCAGAAAGCTCCTTTTGGTTGGTGAGCAGAACAAAGTGGATCCTTCAGAGTTCCCATCCGTGTTTGTGTCTCAGCCTGTGTTATGATTCAGGGCTGTAGCTGTTGTTGTCACTGAGGAGTCAAACTATGCTTTAAATCATGAGATACTGGCCTAATGGACAAGTGTCAGGAAAAAAGGGGGAATGATATCTGAGTGTAGAGATGTAACAAGAGCTGATCCTTTTTGCAGTGGGATGTAGCCTGGAAACTGCACAGAGCTGAGTCAAGGGATTGGAAGGGACCAAGCAAGGGAGGTGAAGAAAGAAGGAAGAAGGGAAGTGAGGCAGCAGGCAAGCAGCACCAAGTTGCTGTGTAAGCAGGTGAGTTGTGTTGAGGTTCCTAAGGCAGGCACTGAGGACTTTGAGGGCTCCAGACAGAGCAGACCTGGGAAGGCCCTCGGTGAAGCCCCTTGGAAACCTTCTAAGGGTAGGTGTGTATGGTAATGAGTGTGTGAAAATGTCCTGAGTAGGGATTAGGAATGCAGGGAAGGAAAATGAATCCTCCTGTAATGCTGCCCTATCAGCTGCAGTGGAGATAGCTCTGTGTGCCCTTTGGGAGCTGATTGCCAGGACACCTGGTGGGCTGGAATGATTCAAGAGCGTGGGAATAAAAGATTGCCTGGCTTCTAAAACTCATCAATTGAGTCTCAGAGGTTCTTGTAAGAAATTTTAGGCAACACCTGAACTTGTAGTGTGTGTACTTCTGAGTTCAGCTGGAAAGAGATTGTCCAGGGAACAGGAATGTTTCTCATTCCAGGAAGTTGCCCTTGATGAACTTCCCATCTGAGCTGATGCCCTTGGCAGGAGAAGTGCTCAGCAAGGAGGCTCTTTGCTCCTAGGCAGGAAGAAAGGTCAGTGCCCTTCCTCCCCAAGGCCCAGCCCAGCAGGGCTGGCAGGAGCTGCTGGTGTGGCTGCTCTTTGGGTTCTCAGCTGTGCCCGTGGGGTGGTGACATCGTGTTCCTGCCTGTGCTCCAGGGCAACCAAAAGCCCCAGCCCAGCCCCTGGGCCTTTGTGGGAGCCTGAGCTATTGTAGTACTGGGGATGGGGGTTTGGGTTTTTGTTTCCCTAAAAGTAGAACCATTGGGGGTATCTCTTATCTCACAGTTGTTGTTTTGATATCTTAATTAATTACAACTTTAGAAGAAAACCTTCTGTAACTTAACAACTGACTTGCCCTGGTTCCACTGAAAGTGCCAAGGAGTTGTAGTGTCCACAGGATTGTTTGTATTGAAGCAGTTTGGTGTTTACAGAGGGATAATAACTCCTGTCAGCAGCAAGGTCCTGACTGAAGTGGCAGCTGCAGTTGTTCCTGTGGTGTGGGCCAGTGGAATTCCAAGAAAATGGACAAGGACAGAAGCTGTAAGAATTACCCCGAAGGCAGAGTCTCTCCTGGTAAGGCAAACCAAGTATCCTTTAAAATTAGGAAGCCAAGCTGGATTGGTTGCAGTAACAGCTAAATTTGCTGATCATGGCTTGATAGTAGAATGTGAATGGAAGGACCTGTAAAGAAAGGAAATGGGAAAGATGATGGATTGCTGGGAGCAGGGGCTGGCAGACAGTGGCACTGGATGTTTGGTTGTGGTGGGGAATGAGCAGCTTGACCTGCCCAGGGTTGTCTGTGCTGGGGGTGGGTTTGGGTCCTGTGTGGCCACAGGTCTGTGCAGCAGCTGGAGTCTGGGCAGGTTTGGGGGCTGTGGTGTGCCAGGCTGCTGAGTTTGTTTTGCCTGTTTCCTTGGAGTGTCCTAGTGTCCCTGCTTGGCTGTTTGTTGCCCTGCAGGCAGAAGAGCCCAGGCCTGAGCTGGCTGAGTGTTGGTGTGACCCAGAGTGGGTGTCCCTGCCCTTGGGACAGTCCCCAGAGCTGCCTTTGGCATCCCCTGCTGAAGGGTGGGAGCTGCCCAGAGCCAGCAGCATCCAGCTGGAGGATGCAGGAGGATGCAGCTCTGCTTTGCTGGGAGGTAAGAGGTGGGGTGCAGGAGCTGGCAGGGGTGTTTTGCAGGCAGAGGGAGGGCAGGAGCAGGAGACTTGCAGGTGCAGCAGCTGGGTCAGTGCTGGATGGAGTCGGGGCTGGGAAAGGGCCCTGAGTGTCAGGGCAGGGGAGAGCCCAGGGTGGCCCTGGGAGCCCTGGGGCTGTGACCAAGTGCAGTGGGCAAAGGAATGGGCACTGGAGAGCTGGGCAAACAGCTGGAGGAATTGCAAGGAGCACCAGGAGACTGGAATGCAGGAACAGCAGCTCCCTGTGTGTGTGTGTGTGTGTGTGTGTGTGTGTGTGTGTGTGTGTGTAGAACCAGGTGTACTGCAACCCTGAGTGAGGTGAGAAATGAACCTCAGGAGGCTAGGAACGAGTCCCACACACTGGTTAAAGTGGGCTGGACTCTTCCCAATGTCTGAAAAGCTTTTCTTCAGTGTTGCTTTATCAATTGAAAACTGAAGTGATTGTCGAGGTGTTGGCACTTGTTTTCCTGTGTCTTTGGTGAGGTGTTGACTCAGTACCTTTCTTGGAGCTGCTGTTGGATGAAGAGGTGCCCCCAGTTGACCTGTAAGGTCCTGGTTGTCTTCCCTGCTTCTCCCAGCTTGTCCAGGAGATGGAATTCCAGTGCTACAGTCTGGGTGGGTCGTGGTGCTCCCAAAAGGAGCCTTTGTGCCTTCAGGGCAGGTTCTGGTGCCCCTGGAGCTGTTGGGAGAAGCATAAGGTTGGCAGTGAGAGGCTTGGAATGATGTTGTTGTGCCACAGAAGAAATGAGCAGTGATGGTACAACTGGCTATTTTCTCTTGAATGTAATGGTAAGAGCTGCAGGAGTGCAAGGTGTGTGTTCCAGTCCCCAGCATTTGGTTTGCATGTGTCCTGGTCAGACACAGGTTCAACTTCCTCAGTCCTTAACATAATAGAGGGAGAATGAAGGACTGGCAGTGTTAAGGTGATTGGTGTGACAGGGGTTAAACTGGGAAAACATTGGGGAATTCCTGAGTTTGTGTATTGCCCAGACTCAGCCAAACCTGTGCTAGGAAGAGATGGACTGGAAAAGTTGAGGCAGAAATGAAATGGAAAACTGGGGATATTGAAACTGTAATTGCTGGAACTAAATGTGTCCAAGCAGCAGCTCTTGTTGTGCAGGGAATAACTCCTGTCAGCAGCAAGGTCCTGACTGAAGTGGCAGCTGCAGTTGTTCCTGTGGTGTGGGCCAGTGGAATTCCAAGAATG
Source organism: Pseudopipra pipra (assembly GCF_036250125.1). Lineage (NCBI taxonomy): Eukaryota > Metazoa > Chordata > Aves > Passeriformes > Pipridae > Pseudopipra > Pseudopipra pipra. Next base: position 1,441,471 of record NC_087554.1, on the reverse strand, counting down.
TGAGATCTGTCCTGGTAAGGCAAAGCCAGTATCCTTTAAAATCAGAATTTCAGCTTGGATTGGTTGCAGTAACAGCTAAATTGGCTCCTCCTGGTTTGCTTGTAGGACGTGAATGCAAGAACCTGCATTCAAGAAAACGAATGGCCAAGGTGACTGATCAGTGCAGAACCTGAGAGAACCACCTTGAATAACAACCTCAAGCAGTTTCCAGTTTTGTATTGCAAAGATGGCCTTTGCTGCATCTCCTTGAGCAAGGAAAGCCAAGAAACCTTTGCTTTGGCAGGAGAAAATCTGGAAAGCAGGAAGGAAGAAAAGAAACCCCCTGACTCTTCCCTGACCCCCGGACAGGCCATGAACTGCCTTCCTGGGAATGGTGGGACGGGGTGGACTCTGGATTGCTCCCTCTGGATGTGTGGTAAGACTGTTCTGCCAACTTTTAAGAACAACCTGTAAGAATTTGCTGCCTTGGCTAGATGGGGCAAGGGCAGCCTTTAAGCAGCTAAAGCATTCCCTGAGGAGAGCTCTGGGTCTGCCAGATGTCTCAGAACTGTTGGAATCATGTTTGGTGGGGAGGGCAAACAAAGGCCAAGGGGTGCAGTGACCCCCCTGAGAAGGGACTTTGAGTTAATGGCATCCCTGCAAGTGAACTTTGTGGGCTGTTCCCCATGTAGGGCAGGTGATAATCCCAGTTACAGTGATGGGAAAAAGAGTTAAAAAAGAGCCCCAAAAGATGGAAATCATCTTGGAGGCTCTGGGCCAACAGAGTTTCCTGAGTTGCCCCTGCAAGAAGGATAGTGACAGCTTTTGAGTGCTGGTAGATCCTTTGAATAGATAGCCTTGAGTGTGTCCTTGTTGCCCCAGTAGGCTTGTCAAAGTCCCCCTATTCCAGGAGATATGCCTATTAAAGTTAAAAATGATCCTTTTCCTAATCCTTTGTTGTCTTGAGGCTCTCCCCTGCAGGAACCCCAGGAACTCCTGGTGCCGCCTGGGCCGATGGATTGGACGCCCCAGCCCCTCCGTTCCTGCCCAGCCACTGGGGCCGTGTCCAGTGGTGGCACTGCCAGCCCTGCAGGTGAAGTGGGAAGGGCCTTTCCAGGTCTTGTGGGTCACATTTAGAGTAGCCAAAGATTCAGAAAAAGGATGTTGAGTCTCTTCTTCTTGAGTTCAGAAAGCTCCTTTTGGTTGGTGAGCAGAACAAAGTGGATCCTTCAGAGTTCCCATCTGTGTTTGTGTCTCAGCCTGTGTTATGATTCAGGGCTGTAGCTGTTGTTGTCACTGAGGAGTCAAACTCTGCTTTAAATCATGAGATACTGGCCTAATGGACAAGTGTCAGGAAAAAAGGGGGAATGATATCTGAGTGTAGAGATGTAACAAGAGCTGATCCTTTTTGCAGTGGGATGTAGCCTGGAAACTGCACAGAGCTGAGTCAAGGGATTGGAAGGGACCAAGCAAGGGAGGTGAAGAAAGAAGGAAGAAGGGAAGTGAGGCAGCAGCCAAGCAGCAGCAAGTTGCTGTGTAGGCATGTGAGTTGTGTTGAGGTTCCTAAGGCAGGCACTGAGGACTTTGAGGGCTCCAGACAGAGCAGACCTGGGAAGGCCCTCGGTGAAGCCCCTTGGAAACCTTCTAAGGGTAGGTGTGTATGGTGATAAGTGTTGAAGAATGCCCTGAATGTGGAACAGGAATGCAGGGAAGGAAAATGAATCCTCCTGTAATGCTGACTCCTCCCATCAGCTGCAGTGGAGATACCTGTGTGTGCCCTTTGGGATCTGATTGCCAGGACACCCGTGGGGCTGGGATCATGGCAGGGTCTTGTAAGCAAGGAATGCCTGGCTTCTAAGACTGACCAGCTTAGTCTTAGAAGCTTCTTTGAAGAGCTGAGTTCAGGAAGGAAAATTGCCCCCCAGGAGGGACTCTGTGCCTGCTCTCCCGTGGCTCCAAGGGATCTCTGGCCCTTCACGCCGGCACCGAGATTTTCTCGGGAAGGGCCTCAGATCCCCGGACCAGTCTGGGACACAGGCAAGATCCCCCTGCCTTTAGAAATGAGGCCTTCTTGTGGCTTCCTACCCGTACCCGTTGGTGGGTTCCAAAGAAGGCCTCTTGAAATGCCTTTTGGGCTGTCCATTGAAGCCTTGAGACCAAATTGGCCCCCTGGAGGGACAGTGCTGTTGTTGCCCCCGGGTTGGGGCACCCCGAGGACTCCAGCGCGCACCGAAAGGATTATTCGGGGAGATCCTCGGGGTGCCCGGCCCTGGGGAGCTCAAAGCAAGGTCCCTGCCATGGATTCAGGCATTGCTGAGAGTATCCCAGGGGTACCTGTCCCTGCTAGACATGGAGCTCTCTAATGGACTGTAATTGGGTTCCAAAAGTGGTGCTGCAAGTGCCAAAGAAGTGTGGGATTGGGATTAAGAAATGAGCAGTGAGGGTCCAATTGGCTGTTTTCTCTTGAATGTAATGGTAAGAGCTGCAGGAGTGCCAGGTGTGTGTTCCAGTCCCCAGCATTTGTTTTGCATGTGTCCTGATCAGACACAGGTCCAACTTCCTCAGTCCTTAACCCAGTAGAGGGAGAATGAAGGACTGGCAGTGTTAAGGTGACTGGTGTGACGGGTGAAACTGGGAAAACATTGGGGAATTCCTGAGTTGGTGTATTGCCCAAACTCACCCAAACCTGTGCTAGGTAGAGACTTCCTGAAAGACTTGAGGCAGAAATGAAATGGAAAACTGGGGCTATTGAAACTGTAATTGCTGAAACTGTGTCAAAGCAGCAGCTCTTGTTGTGCAGGGAATAACTCCTGTCAGCAGCAAGGTCCTGACTGACGTGGCAGCTGCAGTTGTTCCTGTGGTGTGGGCCAGTGGACTTGCAGGAGAGGGGGAGAGGGCAGAACCTGTAGGTATTACCCCTAATGTGGGGTCTCTCCTGGTAAGGCAAAGCCAGTATCCTTTAAAATCAGAATGCCAGCTTGGATTGGTTGCAGTAACAGCTGAATTGGCTCCTCCTGGTTTGCTTGTAGGACGTGAATGCAAGAACCTGCCAAGAAACCAATGGCCAAGATGATTGATGAGAGCAGGACCTGAGAGAACCCCTGTAAGTGTCAACCTCGAACAGTTTCCAGTACTGGATTGCAAAGATGGCCTTTGCTGCATCTGCTTGAGCAAGGAAAGCCAAGAAACCTTTGCTTTGGAAGGAGAAAATCTGGAAAGCAGGAAGGAAGAAAAGAAGCTCCCTGACTCCTCCCTGAGCCCCAGACAGCCCATGAACTCCCTTGCTGGGAATGGTAGGAAGGGGTGGACTCTGGATTGCTCCCTCTGGATGTGTGGTAAGACTGTTCTGCCAACTTTTAAGAACAACCTGTAAGAATTTGCTGCCTTGGCTAGATGGGGCAAGGGCAGCCTTTAAGCAGCTAAAGCATTCCCTGAGGAGAGCTCTGGGTCTGCCAGATGTCTCAGAACTGTTGGAATCATGTTTGGTGGGGAGGGCAAACAAAGGCCAAAGTGGGCAGTGACCCCCCTGAGAAGGGACTTTGAGTTAATGGCATCCCTGCAAGTGAACTTTGTGGGCTGTTCCCCATGTAGGGCAGGTGATAATCCCAGTTACAGTGGTGGGAAAAATGGTTAAAAGGGAGCCCCAAAAGCTGAAAATCCTCCAGGAGGCTCTTGGCAAACAGAGTTTGCTGAGTTCCCCCAGTGATAGCTTTTGAGTGCTGGTAGATGCTTTGAATAGATAGCCTTGAGTGTGTCCTTGTTGCACCAGTAGGCTTGTCAAAGTCCCCATATTGCAGGAGATATACATATTAAAGTTTAAAATGATCTCCATAATCCTTTGTTGTCTTGAGGCTCTCCCCTGCAGGAACTGCAGGAACTCCTGGTGCCGCCTGGGCCGATGGATTGGACGCCCCAGCCCCTCCGTTCCTGCCCAGCCACTGGGTTCGTGTCCAGTGGTGGCACTGCCAGCCCTGCAGGTGAAGTGGGAAGGGCCTTTCCAGGTCTTGTGGGTCACATTTCTAGCAGCTGAAGTTGCAGAAAAAGGACCTGGGGTCTATTATTCTTGAGTTCAGAAAGCTCCTTTTGGTTGGTGAGCAGAACAAAGTGGATCCTTAGGGTCAAGTATAAAGTGGGAATGATATGTGCATGTTGAGATGTAACAAGAGCTGATCCTTTTTGTAGTGGGATGTAGCCTGGAAACTGCACAGAGCTGAGCCCAGGGATTGAAAGGGACCAACCAAAGGAGGTGAAGAAAGAAGGAAGAAGGGAAGTGAGGCAGCAGGCAAGCAGCACCAAGTTGCTGTGTAAGCAGGTGAGTTGTGTTGAGGTTCCTAAGGCAGGCACTGAGGACTTTGAGGGCTCCAGACAGAGCAGACCTGGGAAGGCCCTCGGTGAAGCCCCTTGGAAACCTTCTAAGGGTAGGTGTGTATGGTAACGAGTGTTGGAAAATGTCCTGAATGTGGAACAGGAATGCAGGGAAGGAAAATGAATCCTCCTGTAATGCTGACTCCTCCCATCAGCTGCAGTGGAGATACCTGTGTGTGCCCTTTGGGAGCTGATTGCCAGGACACCCGGTGGACTGGGATCATGGCAGGGTCTTGTAAGCAAGGATTGCCTGGCTTCTAAACCTCACCAGCTGAATCTTAGAGGCTTCTTTGAGGAGCTGAGTTCAGGTAGCAGAATTGGCCCTGCAGGAGGGACTCTGTGCCTGCTCTCCCGTGGCTCCAAGGGATCTCTGGCCCTTCACGCCGGCACCGAGATTTTCTCGGGAAGGGCCTCAGATCCCCGGACCAGTCTGGGACACAGGCAAGATCCCCCTGCAGTTTAGGACCGAATTGGGCCCCCCTGGAGGGACAGTGCTGTTGGTGCCCCCGGGTTGGGGCACCCCGAGGACTCCAGCGCGCACCGAAAGGATTATTCGGGGAGATCCTCGGGGTGCCCAGCCCTGGGGACTTCAAAGCAAGGTCCCTGCAATGGATTCAGGCATTGCTGAGAGTAGACTGGACTGGGTAGACAGGGAGCAGTTTGTCCTGTGGAGTTGGGCTGGGTTTGTTCAGGATGCCTTGGGAGGCAGGGCTGGAGAGGCCCCTCTGTTGGCTGTAGTGGTGGAAGGTTGTAGCAGCAGGGATGGAGCCTTCGACCTCCTGCTCCCCCCATGAGCCCCGACGGGACCGTGCCCTTGGCAATGGAGGGCCCCCCATTGCTGAGCCAGCGGTTCCGGGGCCAGGAGGGATGGGATCAGGATGCCGAGCTCCACCCGGGGCCAGGGCTGCCAATGTTCAACCATGGAGAGAACTGAAAGCAGAGTGAGATGGAGGCCCAGCTGCAGCACAAGGATGGGTGAGAAAAGACCGTGGTCCTCAGGTGGAGCTTAGAATTCCCTGGAAAAATGGATCCTGTCAGACGGTTCAGGCCCTTGTGGATGCTGGAGCAGAGGCCTCTGTAATTTATGGTCACCCTAAATAGTTGCAAGGAGGGCAAGTTCTGACTGCAGGATGAGGTGGGAAACCAAGTGAAGTGGTCCAGAGAAAAGCTGAGCTTAAAATTGGTCCTGTGCCAGAGCAGCCTCATGCAGTGCTTGTTGCTGTCCCTGAGTGTCCCATTGCAGTGGATATTTCCAAGGGCTGCCTTCTGCTGGGGAACACGGGGGGCAGTTCCCTTTCCCTGGGCACATTTCCCCCCCTCGAGGGTGGCTGCACAGTCCCACCCTCTGCCCTGGGAACGTGGCAGAACACCTGGAGCCACTGTCCTTGTCAGAGAGGGGACAAGGGATGGTTGGATGGGTGAGGGAATGGTTCAGGGAGTACAAGCACCATTAGAGTGAGTAGTGCAGCACGTGGAAAGAAAGGGGGGGAGTTAATCCAGACAAAATTCAAGACCTGCCCAACCTGTGATATTTTTAGGAACTCAGAGGTGTTGTGGTCCCCAGGAAGTATTGCCCAGGACTAGGCAGGAGACTTCAGGCTTGGTCACCCCCAGAGCAAGGTGGAAGCCCAGCAGTTTATTGGTTGGTTTGGCTTTTGGTGACAACAAGGTCCTCCTTTGGGACCAATCCTTGGTCTGGGCCATAAAGTGCCAGGGCATAAGTGTGAGTTTGAGTGGGAAATGAGCAGCAGGGAGGGTTGGAAACAGCTCAGGGAGCAATTCAACAGGCTCCAGACCTGTGGCCAATACGAGCCAGAGAGGGGGAACTGAAGGTTCCTGCCAGTGCTAATGATGCCAATTGGAGCCTCTGGCAGAAGTAGGGTAATGTAAGGGGGGTACTTTTGATCAATGGAGCATAGAGACATGAGAAAGAAATCATATTAGGATGTGAAACCAGCTAGAGTGTGGTACAATGTAACTTGATGGCACAAGCTAATTGTGAGGTCCATTGTGCTTTTCAGCAAGTCAGCCTGATTTCCCATGTTATCAGAGCTGAGTTCTTCCTTGGTTCTGCTACATATTGCAAGGTAGATACATCTACCCTTGAAACACCATGGCAGAGGTCATACCTAGGGGTGAGAAAGATGCTGGTGAGAGGAAGATGATGTGGGCAGGGGTGGCTGGCCCCTTGTCCTACAAGTAGGGCAGGCCCAGACTGTTGCCACCAGGCCATGATCAGGTGGTGTTTGGCTGCCATTCAGGCCTCCCCTTACACTGCGTCCTGGCCCTACGTGGTGTAATGTGGAGCTGATCAAATGGGCTGTCAGGACTGCTGAGCTGAGCGATCCTCATCCTGCCACCGAGCCTGTGTTGCTCCGCGGGGACGCCCGCTAAGGGATGGGCACCGACCAGCTGCTGCAGATCCTGACAGCCCTGCCTGGCTGTGGGGGTGGGCACAGGTTAGTGATAGGAGGCAATCGAGAAAGAAGACTTTAAATATCCTTTAGTGTTCCTTTAATACCCTTTATTTAGTGTTCATAATATTTTCCCTTTAATGTCCCCTTTTACTAACCAAATAGGGTGTTAATAGTTATCCATAATATTGTGTTAAGATCCTTTTTGGTATCCCTTTAACTCCCTTTTCACTAGTTAATATTATACTGTATTGAATGCTGTTCTTAGTATTTGTTTTAATGCCACACGATAAGGTAGTTCATTTGTATCCTTTTTTAACTTCTGATTCTCTTTGCTAAGTTTATTATTCTTATTCTTCTCACTGCAATAAAGATATTTTGTGTGTTTGAATGTTTGTGGCACTTGTCTTTATTCCAGGCACGTATCCCAACGAACTGTTCCAGGTAGGAAGGAAGTGCCCTTAGGATTTGGGAATAGGAAGTTACTGGAAGCCAGCCCAGGATAGATCCTGTTGGAGAAGTGGCTCTGAGTGCGTTACTGGGCTTTAGTGGGAACAACAAATGATAAGAGGGCCTGAAATCCCCCTAAGGCCTTGGGTAAAAAGCTCCTCCAGGGTGCACGGGCCAGGCCCTGCTCAGGAAGGCAGCCCCATGGAATGGAGGTGGTGTATCCAAGCCAGAGCCAGAGCAGGGGTCGGGGCAGGAGCGAGGCCTCGGGAGGGAGTTGCCACCGGCCCTGTGGTTTAAGCACCAAGTGTAGATCCCCTGGACAGTGAGCACAAATCACTGGGGAAATGGGGAAAAGCCCCAAAGCAAGTGCTGGGAGAAGAGAGGGAGCATGCATGGCTCACTGCTGGGTCAGCCAAATCTATCAGTGGGAAGCACTTTTGGAAAGCAGGAGCATCTAACCCGTGCCAGAGTCACGACGGGGGGAGGCAAAAGCAGTCCATGCCATAGTGTGTATATTGTAATACAAAGAAATAAGGCACAGAATGACTTAATGGGTACCAATGAACTGATCTGGAGGACCGTATTCCCATCCTGGATTGCAAAAATTAACTGGCTTTTGTCTCCTGAATTGCTGCAGTGCACCGACTGATATCGTGCTGGAAAAATAACACACTTCAATGTAAGTAAACCAGGGATTTTTGTATGTAAGTGCAAATTATTGCCCTGCAAATTTGAAATAAGACTTGACTTGATCACCAAATGCAAACAGTAAATCTAGGGGTCAATGAGTGACCTTTGGGCATCAGGTTAGAACAACTCACTGCTCCCCACTGGTGGGACATATTTACAGGATTCTCACCACCTGCTACAAAGTTTTGGAACACTTTAATCCTTCCACTAATCACAGGCATTATTGTACTGATTTTATGAACAACAGAGTTGCTGTCTCTGGGATCAATTCCAAGAAGGTGCTTCTCCCGTGTCCCTGCCCTGCCCAGGGCTCAAAGGACCAAAGGAAAGGATGAGAAGTTGGCTGAGAATTGAGCCCCGGGGCTGCTGCCCCTGAGGAGCAGGGTAAGGGCTGGGTGTGCTCAGGGGCCCTGGCTAAAGGCTGCAGGTGCAGTTAGTGTGTGCTGGGCAAAGGCAGCCAAGGTGTGTGCAGCTGTTCCGTGCCCTCTCCCCTTGGCCCCGCCGGGGCGCCTGCCCAGTGCTCCAGGGGTGGCCAACGGGGAGCTCACGGGAACCTGCCCGTGCCCACGGCCCCACAGTGCCAGGCCTGGCCTAAAGCCGGCTTGGTTGGGCAGAGCCTGGCCAGCGGGATCCCCTTGGAGCCGCCCCGCAGCCTCCCCGGGGGCGGAGGCACCCGCAGGAATTGTGCCAGTGCCCGGAGCCTGCGGGATCCGCTGCCCCGGGGCTGCCGTGTGGGCTGGGGGGGAGCGGGAGGGGGCCTTGGGGAGGGATTTCTGCTGAGCCACAGTTCTGTCTCTGGGGCAGTCAGGATGGGATACCTTGCTCCTTTCCTTTTGTATCCCCTAAATCTATACCCCATGTGTTGGACTGGGTTTGTTTAAGCTGTTCCTATTCTTCCATGACCGGTGGGAAGTTGTTTCCTGGAGTGCCCTGTCTGTCAGCAAAACACCAGGCCCAAAGGATCCTGGCAAGTGCAGCACTGGAAGAGTCAGGAAGACTCAAAAATGCACCACTTCTCAGGAAGCACAACTTTGTAAAACATTTAGGAAGCTAAAATTCCACAGCATTGAACTGTTGGGTCCCAAATGCTATTGGAGGGAGAGGTAGAAACTGCCACTGCTTCTGGGGCTGAACTGTGCAGTGAGTGGGCAGGACTTGACCCTGATGCCTGAGTGCATCTTTAGGATGGATGCCAACTGTCAGCCCCTGGCTCCATAACTTGAGTAGAGGGTGTTCCTGCCAGCCCACCTGCTGTGTTGCTGGTGCTGTGGGCACCTCTGGCCCTGGCGTGCTGTGACTGTGTTTGTGTTGCAGCTCAATAAAGTCCCTTTCGGTGGTGATTGTGTCATTTTTGTGTCAGTTGCTCTCAGTTCCTGTCCCCTCTGCCCCAGTGGCTGCATCGCTGCCTTGTGCCTAAATGAACTCTTCCCCTGCAGCAGTTCCCTGCTGCTCTCAGAGAGGGTGGAGTTGAGGCCCCTGAGCAAAGGGGAAAAGGATCCATCCAAGGCAGGCCCGTGCTCACCCCCTGCATTCCTCCAGCCTCCCGTGTTTCCAGTTCCCCTCCCTGCTGGGCACACAGCCTGTTCCCAAACAACCCCTGTTCCTGTTCTCTCTCTGTGTCTCCCCTCACAACTCCCCTCCTCTAATCTCCAGCTGCCCAGGCCCCTGTTTTTGAGGGGCATTCCTGGGCTGCTGTCTCCTCCTTCTTTATAAATGAAGTGTCAAGAGCCCCAAGTGCAGAGAGGTCTGCAGGGAAGAAGTGCCAAGAGCTGCCCGTGCCTGCCTGTGTTCCTGCAGTTCTCCTTCCTGTTCTCCCCTGGGCTGGGGAGACCTGCCTGCCCTGGGTTTATTGGAGCAGAGGGATGGAATTAAATTTGTCCAGCAGGTTTGTTCACGGACACTTGTTTTCTGACAGGCAGTACCATTTTCCTTTTGCCTTTCCCAAGTTTTTCCAAGTGCTGCCCAGCACGGGGATCTGTGTGCTGGGACAGTGATTGGCAGGAGGAAGGGGAGCCTTGGCCTCACCTGCCCAGCTCAGGTGGGTGGCAGAGAGTTGGGGTGGGCTGGCAAGGCATGAACATATTTCTGAGTTCTGGAGTGCCTTGAATCCTCTCCCTGTCAGCTTCCTCTCCCTCCTTTCCTGGGGTCCAGCATCCCAGGTGTCTCCTCCTTTGCCCAAAGTCCAATGGCAGAGGATTGACTAACTCCCAAGGGGGGTTTGGAATGAAGAAGGTTCTTTCCAATGGAGCAAGGAATGCAGTAAGAAAGATGAGCCTCCTTTTAGTGCCTGAAGTAGAGAGGAATAAAGGTGCTGGAAAAGGCCACGTTTCCTTTGTTGTCCCCCCTGGATTTTTCATGGCTAAAACTCTCTAGTGAGCAATTGAAGAGAAGGGTGAAGGGCAGGAGCCTTTGACTTGCCCAGTGCCCTTAATTGCCTTGTTCTCCTCTCTTCCAGGCCAGGCCAAAGCCCTGATCCAGCCCAGCTCTGCCAAGTGCCCTGGGCTGGGAGCAGCCAAAGGCAAGAGGCTGCAGCCCCGCCGGCCGGGCTGGGGGCTCCTGGTGCTGCCCGTGGGGTGGGGTAAGTCAGAGGGACACGTTTCTCTCCTCCTGGTGTTGGCATTTGCTCCCTGGGCCCTGGATGTGTAAGGAAGGACGGAGTAGCAGGGAAGGGGAGTATTTCCAAACTGTCTGAATGTTGTCCCCGGGTTTGGGATGGAGCAGCCATGGGGGTGGTTGGGTTTGGCCTGGGCCGGTCAGGATCAGCCATAAAGGACCCACCAGACCCCTGAACCCTTACTAGACATGTCCAGCCCCTCAAGTCGTTAATTTTCAACAGAGGACAAGCAAGTGTTGGTACTTGCTTCTGGTCTGTGGAGAATTTCTTTGTAATGATCAACCAGGGAATGTATCACTGCAAAGCATCTTTTTGGGTCTTTTGTTTGTTTATTTGTCTGTTTGTAATTTCCTCTCTGGCTTCAATGAGTTTGGTGTGCTCCTGTTAAGGAAGCAGCATGTTTTTATCTTGAAATTTGGGGTGGTTTGGTTTGTTTAGGCTTTTTCTCCCACTGACTCAGGCCTTCCGTGCATAGTCCGTGTTGTCCTACAGGACAACACGCTTTGGTTCTGGGTCAGAGAGAGAGAAGGGAAGTGGCTTTTCCTCATCTGGAACGTTTCCAAGCAGAAGTGGGACATTATCCTGGCCCTCCCCAAAGCACTGTAGGCACCTGGGAGTAGCTCAGGGCTGGCCCAGTTCTCTGAGACAGAACCACGGGGGAGAGGTTTAAGTATTAATCACATCTCTGGTGTCCCTTGGTTGTAAGGATTGGGTCCTCCAGTCCCAGAGTGTTAAGGAAAACAAGGAACTCCTGTTCTTCCTGGCAAACCTGTTATTGCTTGTGCAGTGTATGGGTTCTGTTGTCTGAGTTCCTGTCCAGGATCGTTCTAAGAGAACCTGTTAGAAATGTAGAGGTAGGATTAGAATTTGGGTCTGTTGCCTCCCCAACTGCCTCCAAGTCCTTCCCAATTCAGCCCAGCAGATCCCAAGGGCTCTGACAGGAATATTTGTTCTTTCCTTCCCTTTGGGATAACTTCATCTCCAAACTACCATGAGCAATTCCTTAATTTCTTCTGGAGAAAACCAAGTGTCACAGGCAGTTTGCCAAGGAGCCCAGAAGTGTCTTTGGAGCAGAGAGTGCTGCCAGCTCTGTGTGCCTGTGCCCAGCCTGGCACTGCCCACAGGGACACACGGGGCACTGACCATTAGAGGGAACAAAACCACTGCCTGCCAGAGGGTTTGTCCTGGGCCAGTCAGGCCTTGGGCAGGAATTGGACTGGGCAACTCCATCAGCTGCTCTTCCTCCCCCACAAAGCCCCATCCCCTGGGCATTAATGACGTGCCCTGTGCCCAGCGCTCCCTGTTCACCCAGCTGAAACCAGAGCAAGGCTTGCTTTGCTTGGAACAACTTCAAATAATTTTAAAACAAAATAAATCACTTTTGTCTTCTTTTTTTTTCTTTTAGATGCTGGAATTGGCTCTCTGGGTGTGTGCTGAGCTCTGGCTGCAGGGGACTGTCAGGCCTTGGTGGCCTTGAGTTCCTGTTCTTCTCCCTGGGAAACTGGAAACAGTTATTCCTTGGATTGCAGAAATGTTTTCTGAAACCTGTCCCCTTCTTTGTGCCTTTTGCTGACAGATGTTCTCTTTCTGCCTTAGAATTTACAGCCTCCTTGCAGCTCCCAGCTGGGGAAACCTGGGAGAACTTAGGAGGGACAGAGGTGACATTTTTATCTGCAACCTTGGGGTAATTTCTAGGGGATACAGCAACTGTTTGTGTAGGAAAGTGTGTTTAACCACATTGGCCCCAGTTGTGTTTGCACCAGCTGGGGCCAGAGGTGCAAGGCAATCCAAAGCAAACCCTGCTCAGCCTCCAAATCCCAGAGGAAATTCTCCAAGCTGCTCATTGAGGGACTAAAGAGATATTGAAATGGAACCAAGAGCACTGATAAGTTTCCTGGGAATCCCACTATTGCTGTCCTAGAACTTTTAACAGGTTTTTAAGCTTTTTATGACAACAATGGCTTTCTTCCTTTGATTGAATCCCACGACAGGATTTGGGGTTTCTTGGGATTCTGAATCCCTCCCAGGGCCCCTGACACTGGTCAGAGCTGGCAGGACAAACAGAGTCAGAGCTCCTGGCAGGCACAGGGGGTTTCCCCCAGAGTGGATCCAACTGCTGCCCCCCAGCCTGGCCAGGAGGGATCTGCTTTGGCTCCCGGCTCCTGCCAGAGACAGAATGAGTTCACTTGGTTGGAATGAGGATCCAGTAGCTTCATCTCCTGGAGGTTCCCTGGGCAGCTGATCCACTCTGTCCCTTGTCCTGCTCTCAGTTCCTGCCCAGCCAGAGCCATCTGTGCCAAGGGCACGAGCACTCCCAGCCTGGATAGGGAATGGGGGACTGGCTTGTGCACAATTCACCTAGAAAGTCAAACGAGGGGATTGTTGGAGTATCTGGCTCCTTAGGGAACCTGCTGGGAGTAGAGAAGCACAGCCCCAAATCTCCAGCTGTGGGTGGAGTTGTGGAATGTAAACCAGCACAAACTCATCCCCCAAAATGAACTGTGGGAAAGCAGGACCAAATAAGGGTCAGTGTCCCTGTGGAAAGGCAAAAGGAATCTTTTGGGACTTGGATTGTCCCCTTGGGAGATGGAGGTTGCTGGGATGCAGAGAATGCCCTCCCTCAGGCTGCCAAGATCTCTCAGTGCAGCGGCTTTGGCCGACAGGGCAGCACAAAGATTGTTCTCTGCGGGGGGCCCAGGTTTGGGTTCAGGTCTCAGCTCTGCAGGTTTAGAGGAATTCTACCTACAGCCCGCAATTCCATGCCCAATTCCTGCTGGAACAGCCTCCCAGTGCCTCCTGGAGCTCAGATATTCCCCTGCAGAACTGCCACTTTAATGCCAGGTTTGCCAGGAAGCAGCCGCGGTTCCAGGTTTGCTGAGCAGGATCGGGACACCACGGGCCGAGAGGGTTGATATTCCACAGACTTTGC